>NC_041389.1:429814861-429822919 GCF_002162155.2 Triticum dicoccoides
CTTTTTCTCCGGCGATCCCCATGCCACCGCCTCGCCAACGCCCCGCCACCGCCGGCGACCACCGCCTCCATCCTGAACCCTAAGATAGATAGTGGGGCACCTCTCCGGCGAGCCCCCCTCCCCGCTGCGGCTGGTTCTTCCTTCACTCCGGCGAGCCCACCCCTTGGAAATCGACTGACCCAAAATTCGATTCAGTCGACTGAAGTATAGCCAAATCGGAGCAGCATCGCAAGCAAGAGCGAGAGCAAGAGCAATAGCAAGAGCAGACCAGGCAGGGGACCAAGAGCAAGAGCAGAGCAGCAGTGCAAGCGAGAGCTAAAGCAGCAGCAGCTCCTACTGATGTGGACGTCGCTGCCGAGGGAGCGACGCCATGGAGGAAGTGGCCGGCGACGCCGCCGTGGATGGAGCCACGCCGTGTCGGCTTGGGACTGAGCGCCGGCAGCACTGTGAGATCGAATCAAGAAGAAAATGTGGTGATTAGTGTACAGTTGGGCGTCTGAGCGACACCACATAAAGGGTTTTAAGAGAAATGCCACAGTCGGGCGTCTGAGCGACACCACATAAAGGGCTTTAAAAGAAATGCCACAGTCGAGCGTCTGAGCGACACCACATAAAGGGCTTTAAGGGAAATGCCACAGTCGGGCGTCTGAGCGACACCACATACAGGGCTTTAAAAGAAACAATCATAGTGAATATACCAGAGGTAAAACCATCCTAGAGATATTCGATAATACCAAGAATATCACGGGTTAGTCCACAACAAAATAATAATCATCATTATCACATGTCACAAGTTGTAACATCAGTTCTGATTTAACAGTTTCACCTCCGAAGACCGACACTTGACCCATCCCAGACTGTAATCCTTAACCATGGACACGGCTATTCGAATAGGTTTAATCTCTGTAGAGGGTGTACTCTTTACCCACAAGTAACGGATTCCTTTAGTCCATCGGGACTAATTCCGTCTACGGTCTTTTAAATGAAAACGCACCTGACTTGCACACACCAGCTTAACTCACCGGTGTCTGGAATCACCCACGACACTCGTTAAGCAAAACTCTAAGTGGGGAGGCTACAACCTCGATTATCATAGGATCACAAAATTTATACCGCGCGCAAAACTGGGGAAGCTACCCCCTCGGCTACAACCGGAAACTCCCATGCCCCCTGACCAGATGACTGGCTTTAATCCATGGCCGTGGTACCCTCATCCCGGCCCCTCTGTACGGTGTGTGCTAGAAAGGGGTTGACAAATTACTGAACCGTACTCTACTTGTTGTAGAGACGAGTGGTAGTACGAAACAAGTATGGGGGTTACTGGAACAAGACTCGATCTACGGTCGACTCAGGAGGTTTATAGTTTTCCTGCATGACATGAATAACAGATATATTTCAACCAACACAATCAACACTCATTATATCTTACTATGCCATACCGAACATACCCGTCCCGACGGAGACCAGCGACAAGCTCACGCCTACCCAAGGCAGAGGCCTTCCCGGATTCCTTTCCGGCATGCATGCAAGATACATGAGGATGATTACCTTCACAAGTATACTTATTTCCAACAGTATGGAAATCACTAATATGTATCCATGCAAATGATCATATCACATGAAATAACAAGTCCTTCGAAATGAGGTGGTGTTATAAACGTGTCAACGAACACACCAAAGATGTTATGCCGGGGTTCAGAATGCTTGCCTTCAGTGTGTGGAAAGGCAGGGTGCACTCCAAAACTTTTTGAAAGTTTTCTTCTCTCTCTCCAAGGTCCTATTTTAAACAAATTTGAATTAACACACAAATTCAAAAACAGCACAAAAAGTTGTTTGAAAAGTTTTCAAATAAATCTTAAAATAAACTAGGTTAAATTTGAGAGAGGTAGGAAAAAGAATCAAATCATTTGGAGTTATATTTTCAAAGATATAGCCAGTCAAGCATTTCGTCAAAATCTGTTTTTTTATAATAAAACAGAATTAAAAGAAAACGATTCGAAAACACGTACACGTCGAAGACGTATTCCGACTATACGCCTCCACTTACTCCAGCATGGACGCGCGTGGGTCACTGACAGTGGGCCCGCCTGGCCCACTGGTCAGGTTTGACCAGTCGCCCTCCCTCCTCTTCCTCTGGCCGAACAGAGGCGGGGGCTCCGGCGATCTTCGCCGGCGTTTGGCGGCTCCGGCATCCGAGTGCAGGAATGGATCCGCCACTCCTAGGCGGTCCTTCCGGTGGTCGTGGGGTCGCCGAAGGTGGAGGGAGTCGCCTGCAGCGAGCTCCGCGGCGGAGAGAGGCTTCGGTGACAAAGTGATTTTTGGGCTGCGGTGGTCTCCGACCAAAATTGATCGATGGGTTGCACTCGCGAGAGGGAGGGGGAGTTCTTGGTGGAGAGATTGGAGAAGGAGAGGCCCTGGTGGTGACGGAATCGACCGGGGCTCGGCGGCGACCGAACTGACCGGACTTGGGGAAGAAGACCTTCCCCTCCTCGAATGCTGGCCAGGGTAGCTCTAGGAGGATCACTGGAGGTTGATCGAGGGCTAGATGGAGCTCCGGGCCCTTATATAGGCGGTGGAGGTCGGTTCGATGCGGCCGGCGATAAGGACGACGACGAACCACCTCCCTGTAGCGTCAGGGCGTCGTGGCAACGACGGTAGCTAGTCGACGGGCAAGGTGATAAGTTTGCGCTGTTCACAGGGGCAGGTGGCGAGCCTGGGTGGCTTGGGCGGCGCTGGCTTGAGCAGGGTTGTCGGGCGGCCGTGGCGGCTAGTCCTTGGCTTGCCGAGGACGCGGCGAGGCTCTACATGGCGCGTTGCGGTGAGGGGGGGCATGCAGCACGCAAGGGGACACGGCGTGCTGGCTGCGGTCGGTCAGGGGCTGGGGTGAGTGCAGGGCGTGACGCGGCGGCTCGGGCGCACGCGCGTGTAATACGCGCGCTCTGGGCACGTCCAGTGCACGCACGGAAGGTGTTCGACACAATGACGTGGCATGCTACAGGTCACAGGTGAGGTTGGCAAGCAACATAACTAGGCTAGTGATAGAGGGAAACTCCAGGGACAAGGTGGTTTGGTCAGGTGGCCAAGTTCATAATGTATACCTGAGATCATGCCAAAACAGTCCATGCACTCCAGGTGTTTGTCAAAATGCCAAAGGCACCTAGGCTATTCTTCGAGGGGCAAAATCTTCCAGATGAGTGTCTCCTTGGATGCACAAGAGGGTGGTGAGGTTAGTTGGTGAAAAGCACAAACTTGCTAGTGCAAATTTTGCAGAACTTCAAATCTGGACAGGATGTGAGTGGCATTATTTCATGAACCAAAAATATGCCAATGGTTGCATGCTCCTGGACTTAGGGGTTTAGCATGGAGGACTACAAGTAGGAGAAGGAATCAAGGGCCAAAGAGCAAGCAATAATAGGGATGCTGTACAAACCATCTTGATGGACCAGAATGAAGATTAGGTTGATTTACTCAAAATTTTCAAAGAACATCATTAGGTCTTTGCATATAATGGAATCATATGCTGCTACTGACATCCGATAATTTTGGTGGAAGCTAGAAACAAATATTTAAAAGGGTTGCTGTGCAAAAATGCGTACTGGACCAGAGAAGAAAAACATGTGTAGCACTCAATATATGCAATGAATGAACTATATTATTGCATAAAAGTGATTTAGAGGCATCACATGACATCTCCAAATTTTGGTGGAATATTTAGTTAATTTTATCAAATGGTTGTAGTACAAAAAGAGCTCCAAACTTAAAACAAGTCATTTTAATGATTAAAGCTCAGGGTGAAATAATTTTATAAATAAATTTGCTGATTAGGAAATTGTTTTAATGAGATGGCATAGAAGTTCAATATGCTTGGAAGGATCCACTTGGGAAAAAAAATAAATCCTTAATATTAAAAGAAAGGTTTTAAAAACAACAAAAATTCCTTGCAGGCAAAATTTTAACTCTTGGCAAAATTTTAATAACTAAAACCTGGTTAAATTTTTGGGGTGTTACAATTACTAACCCCCTAAAAAAATCTCATCCTCGAGATTTGCTATGATTCGAGAAACAAAAGAAAATACTTTTACTAGATCGAAAGATCATTTACACAAGTGGTAAAAAGAGGCTACAGTGAGAGGGCAATAAGTGGTGAATAACTAGAGTGTGGGCACTGGCGTTGTGTGGAGAAATTCCACGTTTCGGACAACGAGTGATTTCTACGCGGGACGCAGTGAATTTAGAATAGATTCTAAATTCAACGATATGCTGGTCGTACCCGAGAACACAGTGCTCCCCCTGGCTGACAGGTGGGACAAGGTCCCACTGTCAGTCTCTTCTTCTACCTCTGGCTCTCTCTTCTACCTCTCTCCCGCGCGTTTTCCCGGCTTTCTCCACCGGCGATGACTAGCGCGTAGGGCATCTAGGCCGTACTGCGGTAGTGCGCGGCGTGCTTGCTGCCGGTGCAGTGTGCACTCACATTGTGGGCCAGTGCGCTGTCGGCACTGCTTGCGGATTCGCCTCCGAACACCGGCGATCTGGCGACGAGCGGCGCTTGTGGACTTCGTCCACCGTACACCGATCCCGAGCTATAAAACGACTGCGGTGCTCCTTCTTCATCTCCGCACCTGGCCTCGCTTCTACTCCTCCTCCTCCTCCATTACCATTCACCGGAGCTCGAGACAAGGCTCCAATGGCGGAGACGGTGCTGGACTGGTACATAATCCTGGTGTGTGGAGGGTTGGCGGCAGTGCTGGGGCTCTCGGTGCTCCTGTGCGCGATGATCTATGATGATCGTTGCGATGCTGCCGCTCGGGTGCTGGCTCTCCGCGGTGGCGGTGATCACGAGGATTAGGCGTAATCCCGAGTGTTTTACCGCTAATGATGTGTTAGAGGTGGATAGTGTCCGGATGATTATCTGCTAATCTCTCCCTTGGCGGCATGTGGAGTGCTTAGAAGGGTGGTTGGTGAGATGCAACATGGTTGCATGTATTTCAGGTAGTGTAAGAGTCCGAGTGGTTGTGGGTCTGCTGCCGTGGTGCTGCGTGAAATAAAACGAATAATCCATGCAGCGAGAGGATAAGAGATGCAGCAAATTCTGGAAGGAGAAAATCTCATTCCAGGATTTTTCGCGGTTACACAGGTTGCTCACGAAGAAAACCACTCACAAACGTAAAAACTAAATACTCGACTCTTCACACAAATTCGAGGTACCATGCATAAGTTACCACATAATACTAAATGCTGAAATAACAAATACAGCAGTGACGTCTAAAATGAGAATGGTAACTGGTCAGGGTCTCGAGGCAAAGTCTCTGGTAGTGGAATGCACTCTTCTTCTATCGGAGGAAGTGGATTGATCAGTCGATGTATGAGTCTCTCCGGATCGGGTCTCAGTGGTCTGCCGATTGCAATCTGAGGGTTCATATCAGTGAGATTCTGGAGATAATCCATCACTTGCTGATTCAAATGCTCTTCCGCGATGATGTACTAGATGAAGTTGGCCAGTACTGGGTCTCTCTCAATCCGCCCACCAGGGAAAGATGTTACTCCCCCGGGTGTTGCACGACTCAGAAAGTAATAATATCCTCGTTCACGGGCATAGGGCACTGCGGATCGAAGGCGAGCAATCGCTTCTTTCGTAGCAGCTTCTATGGCCAGGTGTGGGGTTGGCATAGATTTCCCCACGAAGGAAACTTCCGTTGGATCTTGATTGGAGTCTACGGGAGGGATGTGTACTGCTGCCCAATATTCCGAGGTGGAAAAAGTGAGTCTCGATTTGAACAGCTCGTACTGGGGTGGATATGTAGAACCCATAGTACTGTGGGGAAAGTCCCACAATATTTTGACAAAGCTACCTGGGGTTGCATCTGGGGTTCTCAGATGAATACTGGGGCTCGGCATGGCAAGAAGAAGGTTGTGAGGGTGGTGCACAAGATGTGGGGTGCTGGGTAAGATCACAAGGTGGTCTTTATATAGCAAAGGAGTTGGGTCATTTCACTGTGGTGAAAGGTAATAAATTTACCAGCTTAGCTCCAAAGGTCGGGTCAGTGTCAGAGATACACATATCTCATAAAGAGACGTGTTACTGCGGTTGTTGTCGAGGTTGGATTTGGTAGTTGTGCCCGGAAAATGTGCACTATGCTGACAAAAATACGCGTGGCTACCATTAAAACAGAAGCACAATGACAGGCTGCGTTAATACACAAGATTACGTGATTACAAAGCAGGGATACACTAAGACTCGGCACTACTCGCACAGCTTAGTTTACCTTGTTTGCGTCTAAACGGGCGTGTCTGGTGGATGTCGAGGCTTCTCCATGTGTCCCAATGCTGGGATTTGTCGGAGATGGCGGAGGAACTGCAGGGTCGGGGTAGCGATGATGACCATCGCGGGGATTGTAGGCCACAATCCCGTTGGAGTGTGCTCCCAAAAGGTAACGAAGCACTTCTGGGGTCATCAAGACACCTTGGCCGCTGGTTGAAGTTGACCTCAGGGTCTCGATCGAGTGTCCAAATAGCACGACTGGGTTGTCGGCGTCGGACTCGGCTTCCCTGCTTGCCGGGGCTCGGCGAACCAGCTCTCCTCGAGTTGCGATCAGATCAATAGTGATTTGATCAAACAATGCCTCTAGCGCACTTACATAGCGCACTAGGTGCAACAACGCGGGATCCGTCTCGTGGTCTCCGCTGGCAACTTGGGGTGGTCTGCCATACCCTTCATGCCTGGGGTAGTAGTAGAACGAGCGACAGTTAACTCTAGGCGACAACTGCCGGAGTCAAACTATAGCTTCTCGAGCGGCTAGCTGGATGGCTTGTGGCTCGAAGGAAGTTGTTCTTCCGGTGAACCTGTAGGGGTGTTCTAGCGACAAACCCCTACCGTAGATGTGCACAGTGGCCCAGAATTGGCGGTCTTCACCGCTCATGGGTCCTTGGTACACAACATATTCTGGGGGCTCTTCTAATGTGTAGGCATGACGGGTGAGGTTTGCGAGTATGGTCACGAAACCTCCAAGATTGGTTGCTGTGGTCTCATTGTGCACTATGGGACCAGGCATTGTGGCTAGGTTGGGGAAGAGGCTGTGTTGGGTTGAGGCTAGCGTGCCCTTTTTATAGAAAAAGGGAACGGAGTCTTCCTTCGCACGCTTGCGAATGAGACATTTTTGCCATCAGCCATTGGCGTGTGATCGACAAGCTAGACTGATAGGTTGGGCACCGACTGCCAAAAGTGTCGGACTTACTGTGTGGCTATCTTGCACGGGAAGCTTGGCTGGGGTTTTCATTAGGGTCTGCTAGGTTGGTTTACCTAAGTTATCCGACCTGGCTAAGATAGGATTAGCCAATGGTCAGCCTGGCTCTGGTACCAAGTCTGTGGGGACCGATTCTTCGGGTACTGATTCCCAGAAAATGTCCCTTGTGCTCATCAGCCCTAGGATAACTGTTAGCTGATGAGGCACCAACTTGATATAGAAATTCCAAGCAAATACAAAATATGTAGTACAAGACCATTCTGGTCTGTGAGTACAACAAATGGTTTCTAGTGATTGATGGCGGAAGCGGGCTGTGAATCATCAGTGTCTATGGGACTCCATTTCCCACGGGAACAGGTGACCAGGTTAACTCCTATCTTCACGGGGCTGCTATCACCATTACGTGGGTTCCGGGGCTGTCCTCACGGTCGCTCCTCTTCGCGCAAGAAATCTGGACAAGACAATAGCCAGGGACAAGCCAGTGAGTACTTTGAATGTACTCACAAACATTATGAACACGGGTATAATATAACAACGATGTTCCGAAATATTAATGCTCATGATGTCAGTCACAAAAATAAATGTCTGATGCATGTAAGCAGGTTATTTATGAAAATGCAATAACATAGTAGTATTTAAAATTATGAAATAAATAACAAATATGCCACAGTCGAGCGTCTTAGCGACACCACATAAAGGGCTTTAAGAGAAATGCCACAGTCGGGCATCTGAGCGACACCACATAAAGGGCTTTAAGAGAAATGCCACAGTCGGGCGTCTGAGCGACACCACATAAAGGGCTTTAAGGGAAATGCCA
>NC_041389.1:429823159-429828893 GCF_002162155.2 Triticum dicoccoides
GCTATAAAAGAAATGCCACAGTCGGGCGTCTGAGTGACACCACATAAAGGGTTTTAAGAGAAATGTCACAGTCGGGCGTCTGAGCGACACCACATAAAGGGCTTTAAAAGAAATGCCACAGTCGGGCGTCTGAGCAACACCACATAAAGGGCTTTAAGGGAAATGCCACAGTCGGGCGTCTGAGCGACACCACATAAAGGGCTTTAAAAGAAACAATCATAGTGAATATAGCGGAGGTAAAACCATCCCAGGGATATTCGATAATACCAAAAATATCACGGGTTAGTCCACAACAAAATAATAATCATCATTATCACATGTCACAAGTTGTAATATCAGTTCTGATTTAACAGTTTCACCTCCGAAGACCGACACTAAGACCGACACTTGACCCATCCTAGACTGTAATCCTTAACCATGGACACGGCTATTCGAATAGGTTTAATCTCTGCAGAGGGTGTACTCTTTACCCACGAGTAACGGATTCCTTTAGTCCATCGGGACTAATTCCGTCTATGGTCTTTTAAATGAAAATGCACCTGACTTGCACACACCAGCTTAACTCACCAGTGTCTGGAATCACCCACGACACTCGTTAAGCAAAACTATAAGTGGGGAGGCTACAACCTCGATTAGCATGGGATCACAAAATTTATACCGCGCGCAAAACTGGGGAAGCTACCCCCTCCGCTACAACCGGAAACACCCATGCCCCCTGACCGGATGACTGGCTTTAATCCATGGCCGTGGTACCCTCATCCCGGCCCCTCTGTATGGTGTGTGCTAGAAAGGGGTTGACAAATTACTGAACCGTACGCTACTTGTTGTAGAGACGAGTGGTAGTACGAAACAAGTATGGGGGTTACTGGAACAAGACTCAATCTACGGTCGACTCAGGAGGTTTATAGTTTTCCTGCATGACATGAATAACAGATATATTTCAACCAACACAATCAACACTCATTATATCTTACTATGCCATACTGAACATACCCGTCCCGACGGAGACCGGCGACAAGCTCACGCCTACCCAAGGCAGAGGCTTTCCCGGATTCCTTTCCGGCATGCATGCAAGATACATGAGGATTATTACCTTCACAAGTATACTTATTTCCAACAGTATGGAAATCACTAATATGTATCCATGCAAATGGTCATATCACATGAAATAACAAGTCCTTCGAAATGAGGTGGTGTTATAAACGTGTCAATGAACACACCAAAAATATTATGCCAGGGTTCAGAATGCTTGCCTTCAATGTGTGGAAAGGCAGGGTGCACTCCAAAACTTTTTGAAAGTTTTCTTCTCTCTCTCCAAGGTCCTATTTTAAACAAATTTGAATTAACACACAAATTCAAAAACAGCACAAAAAGTTGTTTGAAATTTTTTCAAATAAATCTTAAAATAAACTAGGTTAAATTTGAGAGAGGTAGGAAAAAGAATCAAATCATTTGGAGTTATATTTTCAAAGATATAGCCAGTCAAGCATTTGGTCAAAATCTATTTTTTTATAATAAAATAGAATTAAAAGAAAACGATTCGAGAACACGTACACATCGAAGATGTATTCTGACTATACGCCTCCACTTACTCCAGCGTCGACGCGCGTGGGTCACTGACAGTGGGCCCGCCTGGCCCACTGGTCAGGTTTGACCAGTCGCCCTCCCTCCTCTTCCTCTGGCCGAACAGAGGCGGGGGCTCCGGCGATCTTCGCTGGCGTTTGGCGGCTCCTTGTGGGCATCCGAGTGCAGGAATGGATCCGCCACTCCTAGGCGGTCCTTCCGGTGGTCGTGGGGTCGCCGAAGGTGGAGGGAGTCGCCGGCGGCGAGCTCCGCGGCGGAGAGGGGCTTCGGTGACAAAGTGATTTTTGGGCTGCGGTGGTCTCTGACCAAAATTGATCGATGGGTTGCACTCGCGAGAGGGAGGGGGAGTTCTTGGTGGAGAGATTGGAGAAGGAGAGGCCCTGGTGGTGACGAAATCGACCGGGGCTTGGCGGCAACCGAACTGGCCGGACTTGGGGAAGAAGACCTTCCCCTCCTCGAATGCTGGCCAGGGTAGCTCTAGGAGGATCACTGGAGGTTGATCGAGGGCTAGATGGAGCTCCGAGGCCCTTATATAGGCGGTGGAGGTCGGTTCGATGCGGCCGGCGATAAGTACGACGGTGAACCGCCTCCCTGTAGCGTCAGGGCGTCGTGGCAACGACGGTAGCTAGCCGACGGGCAAGGTGATAAGTTTGCGCTGTTCACAGGGGCAGGTGGCGAGCCGGGGTGGCTTGGGCGGCGCTGGCTTGAGCAGGGTTGTCGGGCGGCCGTGGCGGCTAGTCCTTGGCTTGCCAGGGACGCGGCGAGGCTCTACATGGCGCGTTGCGGTGAGGGGGGGCATGCAGCACGCAAGGGGACACGGCGTGCTGGCTGCGGTCGGTCAGGGGCTGGGGTGAGTGCAGGGCGTGACGCGGCGGCTCGGGCGCACGCGCGTGTAATACGCGCGCTCTGGGCACGTCCAGTGCACGCACGGAAGGTGTTCGACACAATGACGTGGCATGCTACAGGTCACAGGTGAGGTTGGCAAGCAACATAACTAGGCTAGTGATAGAGGGAAACTCCAGGGACAAGGTGGTTTGGTCAGGTGGCCAAGTTCATAATGTATACCTGAGATCATGCCAAAACAGTCCATGCACTCCAGGTGTTTGTCAAAATGCCAAAGGCACCTAGGCTATTCTTCGAGGGGCAAAATCTTCCAGATGAGTGTCTCCTTGGATGCACAAGAGGGTGGTGAGGTTAGTTGGTGAAAAGCACAAACTTGCTAGTGCAAATTTTGCAGAACTTCAAATCTGGACAGGATGTGAGTGGCATTATTTCATGAACCAAAAATATGCCAATGGTTGCATGCTCCTGGACTTAGGGGTTTAGCATGGAGGACTACAAGTAGGAGAAGGAATCAAGGGCCAAAGAGCAAGCAATAATAGGGATGTTGTACAAACCATCTTGATGGACCAGAATGAAGATTAGGTTGATTTACTCAAAATTTTCAAAGAACATCATTGGGTCTTTGCATACAATGGAATCATATGCAGCTACTGACATCCCATAATTTTGGTGGAAGCTAGAAACAAATATTTATAAGGGTTGCAGTGCAAAAATGCCTACTGGACCAGAGAAGAAAAACATGTGTAGCACTCAAAATATGCAATGAATGAACTATATTATTGCATAAAAGTGATTTAGAGGCATCACATGACATCTCCAAATTTTGGTGGAATATTTAGTTAATTTTATCAAATGGTTGTAGTACAAAAAGAGCTCCAAACTTAAAACAAGTCATTTTAATGATTAAAGCTCAGGGTGAAATAATTTTATAAATAAATTTACTGATTAGGAAATTGTTTTAATGAGATGGCATAGAAGTTCAATATGCTTGGAAGGATCCACTTGGAAAAAAAATCCTTAATATTAAAAGAAAGGTTTTAAAAACAACAAAAATTCCTTGCAGGCAAAATTTTAACTCTTGGCAAAATTTTAATAACTAAAACCTGGTTAAATTTTTGGGGTGTTACAATAGCCTCACGTACGCAAGTGCCTCCTTATTTTATATATATATATATATATATATATATATATATATATATATATATATATATATATATATATATAACTATAATTTATTTTGGTTCCTATTGGTTTCCTGACATCACGGTCCCACACCATTGTCTACCTATGTACTCCCTCCTTTCCGGTTTATAGGGCTTATCTCAAAATTTTAGTTTTTCCATTTTATAAGGCTCAATTTGGTTGTTTTCCATCACATGTTCAGATTCCAAGGTGCATTAAATCATTGCATGCAAGTATTAAGAGAAAATTGAGCAATGCATGTACTTTATGCATGCATGCATTGCAATTAATGCATTGATAAACATAATTTTTTGAGGATAACAAGAGCATTAATTAGGTGCTTTTGCAAAACTAGAAAAAGTATTCCACCACTCGCCATCTACCTTGATTGGTGAGATTTTTCAATTGAGCATTATAAACCGGAAAGGAGGGAGTAGTCAATAAATGAGAGAATTGCACAAGAAGCGGCCGACAGCTGGGACCAAGCAGCTTGAGCAGTATTTGTGTTTTTGAGATGTGAGCACTGTAGAGTTTTTCGATGTTTACCCCAGATATTAATTTTTCTGCTCTGAACAACAACGAAAATATTGCTGCAGGTATTAATTGGGCGGGCTGTGGCCCGTCTAGCCCAGGCCAGATATCCAGCCCAGATATTAATTTTTTTCAAGCTGAAAATGGCTAGCCCAGCTATACTTTTTTTAGGAATACCCAGGCAAGGTCAAGTTGTTATTCTCCGCCCCGCTGTGCTGCAAATCTTTCCTAAGAGGGATGCATTAGGCTTAACTAGAAAATGGGCTTTAAGAAATAATAAATGGGATGTAATTATAAAAACTGGGTAGTAACTATAAAAAATGCACCAAACAATGATTACTTTATAAAATATTATTTTTGGAATATTGAAAATTTTAATTTCATTAATTGTTGCGAGTGGAATGTTTCATTGGATTTTTATGCAATATAAATTTATATTGAAATTGTATTTAATCTGACTAAATTTTCGGGATAAAAATATTCGGATCCCATCAAAATGTGGGAAATTTTATTGAATTCTGTTTTGAACGGTTGGTTGAAATGGGTTGTACTTTTAGCAAACTGTAAATGGGTTCTGGTAAATTCCATTAGAATTCAAAAATGGGCTACACATTCTTACAAATCTCAAATGGGCTATAAGTTCTCTGCCACACACTTCTGGCCTTACTAAGTTGACGCGTCCCCTAAAAAACAGAGTTCACGGGTATGCAAGGCTTTGTCAACTTATAGTCAACACACAGTTCTAGCAGCACTGGCCGTTGGATGTCCATCCAACGGATGGCGTGCTTCTTCTTCAATCTCGGATATTCTAGCTTCACCCGCCCAAAAAATGATTCATCCCAATGATATCTGGGGCGCACCGTTTCGGAAGCTGACCTGTGGGCCTACTAAGTTGACGTACCAAGGGCTTTGTCAACTTAGTCAATATAAACGATTCTAGCTGCAGTGACCGTACGATGTACATCCAACGGCCGTCGTGCTTCTTCAACCTCTGGTCTTCTTGCTCCAGCCGCCCAAAGCAGCGCTGGTCGTGCCGCCTGCTCCTGCCTCCCGTGGACGGCTGTGCTGCCGCGTAGGCCTCACCGCCCCTACTACTCCCACCGCTGGCCAGGCCATCCCTCCACTCACCCATACCCCCCGTTATTCTGTGGCGACGGCAGCGCAGCCGAACCAGTGAACCCTTGTACTCCTCTCCGTGTGTGCATCCACTGCCGCGTCTTCCCCGGCTCCGCGTGGTCCCCTTCCTAGGCCTCGTTGTTGTCCACCGCCGAGGTGCTCTCGGCGCGGTGTGGTCAACGTGGTCAAGGAACGACTTCCATCGGACGAGGACTGTATGTGGAGAGGCTGACAGCTGGGTCCATGGCAGCCGCAAGGAAGTGCCTCCTTATTACGCGCAAAATAATTATTCCTCCACCTGACAACGGGGACCCACCGGATGGGCCACCGTATTTTGCAAAAAAATGATTCGCCCCCTGACTACTGGGACCCACGAGCTACATCTTCGCACGCAAGGAAGTGCGTCCGAAAAAAAACGATTCGCCCCCCTGACTGCTGGGACCCACCAGCTACATCTTCGCACACAAGGAAGTGCGTC
>NC_041389.1:429829274-429839035 GCF_002162155.2 Triticum dicoccoides
AAAACGATTCGCCCCCCTGACTGCTGGGACCCAGCAGCTACACCTTCGCACGCAAGGAAGTGCGTCCGGGCAAAAAAAAATGATTCGCCCCCCTGACTGCTGGGACCCACCAGCTACATCTTCGCAGGCAAGGAAGTGCCTGACAGTCGGGACCCACCTGGTCGAAGCGTACGTAGCATTGTCATCCTGGTCGCGAACGTGTATGTACATACTGGTCGATGTAGAGGCGCGCACGTGTCTTAGTAGAGGCGTGCACGTGTCGTAGTAGAGGCGCGCACATTGCATGTACACGTACGTACACCGGCCAGGGTGCAAGAAAGAAAATACGGTCACGTATGTGTAGATACGGACGGGGTCTCGAACGCCTAGTCGCGCATACATATGGCGAGGGCTCGTGTTCATGGGGAGGCAACGGGATGCATCGTGTTCATGGGGAGGCAACGGAATGCGTCGTGTTCATGGGGAGGCAACGGAATGCGTTGTGTTCATTGGGAGGCAACGGAACACGTGGGAGCCAACCGGCTGGGTCGGAACGGAATGCGTGGTCGTGTTCATCGGGAGGGCCTGGACGGAACAGGCGATGGAAACGAGGCCTGGCGTACTACACAACGGAGGAAACGGCCTTGTGTTCGACCGACCACGTTCGAAACGGGGTCCTGTTGATCGGGAGGGGCCTGGCGTACCGCAAAATGGAGGAAACGGACCTCCTACGGTCGAAACGGGGGTCCTGTTGATCGGGAGGGGTGTGGCGTACCGCAAAACGGACGAAACGGACCTCCTACGATCGAAACGGGGGTCCTGTTGATCGGGAGGGGTGTGGCGTACCGCAAAACGGACGAAACGGACCTCCTACAGTTGAAATGGGGCTCCTGTTCATCGGGAGGGGCGTGGCATACCGCAAAACGGGACTCCACGGGATACTGTTCATCTCCACCGTCGACCTCCTCCAGCCTCCACGGGCTACCCGTCGACCTCCTCCAGCCTCCACGGGCTCCTGTTCATCCAGCCTCCAGCACGCGCTACTCCACCGGCTACTGTTCAACCACCCCTCCACGGGCACCCCTCCACCGCCTACTGTTCATCCAGCCCTCCACACCACGGGGTCCTGTTCAAGCACCCCTCCACGGCCACCCCTACACCGTCTACTGTTCATCCAGCCCTCCACACCACGGGTTCCTGTTCATCTAGAGGCAACGCCACCGCTCAATGTTCATCCAACCCCCCCCCTCCCGCAACACTCACTGTTCATCCAATCGATCGGCTTCAGTTAGCAGCAGTAGCGAAGGAATCGCTCCATCGGGTTCAGTTAACATCCATCGATCGGTCGCTCGCGTTCAGTTAGAGCCCAACGCCTCACTCGGGTTCAGTTAGAGCCAACGCCTCGCACACACGCGCGTACCTGTACGAGAGAAACACGCATCGCTCTCCCACCGTAAGCGGCAACTCCCCGAAATTTTCCTGCCCCTCGCTTCTACCATGGTTTTTTTCGTCATGGACGGCCCAAAGAATGTCATGCAGCTGTGTCTTCGGCCCGCCCAGGACGAAAAGCCCATTTTCTGTCATGATCTTTTGTCATAGAAGTAGGAGCCCACCACATCTATGATGATACCGGGTTTTCTCACAATTATCCTCATAGAAGTGTCATATGTATGATAGAATTTTTTTTCGTTCGGCCCAAAATGTCACGGATGTGTCTTTTTTGTAGTGATTGTCGAGGTCCCAGCCCTCAAGCCCAAGGTGTCCGAGCAAGGAGTTCGGCACTCCGGAGTAGTGACACGGCTCAGCCAGTGTGGTAAGATGAAGCCCCCAGTGTAGCCGAGCTAGTGGAGTTGGTCGGCCAGGTTACAATAAAGACCCACGCCAGTCGACCTGTTCTGAATGGTGGACGTCAGTTTGATCAAGCGACGACGCTGCACGGCCAATTTGGCGAGATGAAGTTCTCGGTCCAGTTAACATGGCGAAGCTCTGGTCGGCGGTTGCCGAAGTCTCATGCAGGTCGGCTGGTGATGCTGAAGTGACAGCGTAACGCAGTCAAAATTGATTACCTACACACATAAAACAGTGCAAGCAAAAAGCAATAATAATTGAAAGAATAAAATGCATAGTTAATATATGCGAAACGAATAATCAGGTAATTCCAGCCCGGACGCGGAGGTTGATTCGATGGAGTGGCATCGCGAATATGTTGATGCAGGTCGGCATGCATGGGGCGAAAACATCTGCCTGGCGTCATCCGAACTCATTTCACGAAGGTGTCGGTCGGCGCGGTGGCTGTCGAATGCGTAAGATAGCCTCGTTGCATCAATCCGATATTGATGGACGTGCAGCAACTGGTAGTGCTAATTGCACCAGGGAGGCACATGAAAGAGAGACCATTAATGAAAAGTGTAGACGTCCTTCAAACTTAATTAAATAATAAGGCGAAAGAAAAATCAAATCTCCATGTGACTGAGCTGAGCCGGACTATCGTCGGTCTCACGTGCATGTTGAGTCGAACTATCATCGGTCACACATCCCTGCACACATAAAATAGTGCAAGGCAATAATAATAGTAGTAATATATAAAAAACTCTTACACTTAATTAACTTTTAAGTGAAGTAAATAATTAAAAGAAAAAAGGGCCTGGAAGAAACAACGATATGGCGATGTCAGGCAGGGGAGTTTTCCTACGCACATATAAGTATTACAAGCCAGGAATTATATATATATATATATATATATATATATATATATATCTTAAAATAAATTTCTTCTACTTAATTTACTTAGCGGAGAAGAAAGTTAGAAATATAGCTGGGCCGACAAGCTCGGCTTGATGATGTCAGTGTCGCGAGGTGTGGAGCGGTGTCTGCCAGACTACGTGCAAAGAGGACGGCTTGAACTTGCAATACAGTTGGGATCAGATAGGCTGCAAATGCGGTATACTCGCATGACCACTTGAAAATTTCCTACGAAAAGTGACACAGTGAAAGCCAGGGACACGCGCTGAGTGCGACACCAAAACTTGGTTGGCGCAGGACGGACGACGACAGCTGCTCGCCGAGGTGGCGTAGTCAAGGTTAATTATATGCTGTAGCAAGTCTGATCGCCTCTAGAACCACTGGGCTAAAACTCCGAACGCAGCACCACCTCTGACACTTTGAACTTGACGTGAGGCAAAACTCAGCCCAAATAATGCTAGTACGTTAGTGCTAGTCTTGTGCATGTTTAATTAAAAGTGGAGGTACACGAGCAGCAGCGTAAAGAGTATAGATTAAAGAAAGGAAAAAAAGAAGAGAATCTCCCTGACGACTTCCTGCTTGCTTTGTCCACCAGCGGCAGACGTGCAAAGCAACATGCCGCGCGATTCCTTCGGACTCTGCAACCGCTTTGCATCAGCCATCCAGATTGATTCTGGGCACCATGTTGACCCGGTCTGTGGCTGCTCCTGGGATTTAGAAAGAACACGGATCCCCGCCGGTGTGTGTGTCCACTTGGATCGATTGAGAAGCGATCTTGGTTCCGAACTTGACGATCCGATATCTCGCCAAGAACCGCCGCCCGAGAAGTTGTGACTGTAGTTCTGCGAACATAGTTGCAAGCTGGGGGCAGTATAATTTGCCAAAAAAAGAAGTTTAATATACACGATACAGATCGGATTGGAAAAATATCACCTGACGGTTGATTTGACTTCCATCAAACCGCGACGATCGCCTAATAGGCTCTCAATGAAAGCACCAATGTCGGTTCAATATCCAGCATATCTCGTAGTAGGGGTCCTAAGCTAGGCATCTTGGAGCGATGGTAACATGGACGCGGATTTTACCCAGATTCGGGCCCTCTTGATGGAGGTAAAATCCCACGTCCTGCATTTGATTGTATTCATATTGGGATAGTACAGAGTACATGTATCTACCACGAGATTGTAGTAATGAATATGAGATTGTCTATTGACTAGCCTGGCCTCGATTTATATAACACACCGGAGGCCTAGGGTTTTAGGAGAGTCCTCGCCTTGGGCGCCAAGTCTTGTGGAGTCTTCCTTGTATGCGACAGGTTTGTCCGAACTGGCCCATGAGTATACGGCCATGGGGGTCCTCGGCCCCATCCAACTGATCGGGAGACAACATGGTGAGTAACCCCCTAGTCCAGGACACTGTCAGTAACCAAACGTTTCTTCAACTCCTGGAAACTGGCCTCACATTCCTCAGTACATTTGAACTTGGTGTCCTTCTTCAACAACTCCGTCATGGGCTTTGGAATCTTCGAGAAATTCTCAATGAACCTCCGGTTGTATCCTGCGAGTCCAAGAAAACTCCGGATTTCTCCAACTGACGTGGGGGCTTCCTAGTTTGTAACAGTGGCAACTTTGGTGGGGTCTACTGCTATTCCTTCTCCGGATATAACATGTCCGAGGAATCCAACTTCCTTCAACCAAAACTCACACTTGCTGAACTTGGCGTATAACTGATGTTCTCTGAGCTTCTCCAGTACCAAACGCAAATGCTCCTTATGCTCTTCTTCATTCTTTGAGTAGACCAAAATATCATCAATGAACACCATGACGAACTTATCCAGAAACTCCATAAATACCTTGTTCATCATGTTCATGAAATAGGCAGGTGCGTTAGTCAGACCAAATGACATAACGGTATACTCATACAGCCCGTACCTGGTGGTAAAAGTCGTCTTAGGTATATCCTGCTCTCGAATCTTCAACTGATGGTATCATGATCGCAAATCGATCTTGGAAAATACCTTAGCTCCTTGCAATCGGTCAAACAAGTCATTAATCATCGGTAGTGGGTACTTGTTCTTGATTGTCACTTCATTCAATCCTTGATAATCAACAACCATCCTTAACGATCCATCCTTCTTCTTCACTAGAAGTACTAGCGATCCCCAAGGTGAAGAACTTGGGCGAATATAGCCTTTATCCAATAGCTCCTTAATCTACTTCTTAATTTCCTCCAAATCTTTTGTGGGCATCCTATACGGTCTCCTAGATATCGGCCCTGTGCCTGGCAAAAGCTCAATAAAAAACTCAATATCTCTAACCGGTGGCATGCCTGGCAACTCCTCTGGAAATACGTCAGGGAAATCCTTCACCACTAGTACTTCCTCTTGTACAACTCCTGATAAGGAATTTTTTTGAGTCCTCTTCGGCTCATGCCGTGATACATACTTAATCCTTCTTTCTTCTGGCGTGGTAAGCAAAACCGACTTACTGGCGCAATCTAAGTTTCCTCCATACATCGATAGCCAATCCATATCCAGAATCACATCCAAACCTTGTGATTCCAAAATGATTAAATCCGAGGGGAAAACATGCCTACCTATACTCAATGCTACTTGAAAACATCCTTGACTGGCCATATAGTCCGCTCCTGGTGAGCTTACTAACATAGGTGTTCTAAGAACCTTGGTGGACAGTTTGTACTTATCCACAAATTCCCTTGATATGTATGAATGCGATGCAGCAGTATCAAAAAGAACGATTGCAGTAAATGACTTAACCAAAAACTTACCTATTACTGCATCTGGCTGGGCTTCAACCTCCTACACGTTAACGTGATTCACCTGTCCCCTGTTGAATGGGTTCGGCTTCTTCCCAGAGCTTCCATTGCCATTTTCATTCTTAGCTTTAGGACATTCATTGGCATAATGTCCAGTCTTCTAACACTTGTAGCAAGTGACTCGGCTCAGATCCCTCTTAGCTGGCATTGATGGGTTGGTACGGTTCTGGCCGTTGCTTCCTCCATTCCTATTACCATTCTTGGGGCCACTATGGTTGTGCGAGCTCCCTCCTCCATGGGTATGCTGAAAAGGTCCCCCCGAATTCGGGGTAAAACGGGGCTTCTGCTGAGCTCCAGAATTGTGCTTCCCTTGTCCATACTTCCTCTTGCGGTTGTCAATCTGTTGCTGCTTCCCTTCAATCGTAAGAGCTCTATCTACCAACTACTGGTAGTTGTTGAAGGTTGCTACCATCAACTGCATGCTCAGCTCATCATTCAGTCCTTCCAGAAACTTCTCATGTGTAGCTACATCCGTAGCAACGTCATCTGGGGCATAACGTGCTAGCTTACTAAAGTCATCCGCATCCGGGCCAACTGTACGTCCTCCTTGGCGCAAGTTGTGAAACTCATGCTTCTTCATGGCCATAGCTCCTACTGAAACATGGGCAGTATGGAAAGCCTGCTGAAACTGGTCCCATGTGACAGTGTCGATGGGATAAGTGGCTGTGAAATTCTCCCACCATGATGATGCGGGTCCGTCAAGCTGATGTGCGGCAAAACACACCTTCTCCGCATCTTTGCATCCTGCAGTGGTCAACTCCCTTCCCATCTTATGGAGCCAATCATCTACAACTATCGGCTCGGTGCAACTAGAGAACACCAGCGGATTCAGCCTCAAGAAACGGGCTAAGTGATCAACAGGTGGTGTGGTGGTGGATTGTTGTTGTTGTTGTTGTTGTTGTTGTTGTTGTTCCCCTGATTCTAATTCTGTACTAGCATCTGCATCAATGCATTCTGCTGCTGGATCAACTAAGTGAGCTCCGGTGGGAAAGCAAATCCATTATCTCGTCTCGGAGGCATCTGAGGGTTTAGAAAAGATGAGAAAACATAATAGGATGGGTTCTAGAGAGAAAACACTACCCATATGCACATGAGACAAATGCAAACAATATCACTTCAATCAATTCAAACAAGGGCATACAACGGTCTAACTACCGTTACAAAAGTGCTCGGACTATACTATATACATGGAAGAATACTACTACTGTTATGGTGGTCGACTAGAAAAATTAATCGGTCGAAGACTCCATGATATCTGCTCCAGCTTCATCAACAAAGTCATCATCGCTATCATCTGGGTCCGAGTCGGTGTCGTCGATGATGATATAGTTCTCCGGGCAAGTGCAATCATTGTCTTCTCCTCCAATCACGGGAAATCCCATGAATACTTTTAGCTTCTTCTTCAGATCATCATTCTTCTCCACGAGTGTCATCATTTCCTCCTCATAACCATCGCATGTAGACTTAAGTTCTTCTCCCTGTTCAAGAATTCATCCGATTAACCAGTTAACTTGCCGATTAATCCCTACTCGTAGGGTCACCGAGTAGCCTATAAACCAATAAATCGTCCGGTTAATTGATTAAATGGCCAATTAACTTGCCGATTAGCCGATTAATACCCTACTCACCAGCCAACCGAGCAGCTACCTGTTAACGATTTCCTCAACAATGGTTCTTCTTCCAGCTCCGTGATCTTGGTCATAGCCTTCTTTAGGTCTATCATGCCTGCACGCATCTGGTTCTCCTGGCGATGAATGTGCTGGTTTAACTCCTGGATGAAAGCTGCAATTGAACTATCCTTCCTGGTGCTGATCATCTCCCATTGCTCACCTCGGCGCCCACAAATCTGGTAGATAGTATCCTTGAGATCCTTGTGGCAAACTTCTCCAATGCGTCCCATGGTGATGTGAGCTACCTTGCTCTTTCCTAGACTCCAGGTTGGTGCATCAAAGGAAAACTCTATGGGCTCAGTGACAGGCATGAACGTCCTCCCTGGAACTTGAACTTGAATCATCCAATGCTCCTCTTCCGGTTAAGTGGCGATGTAGGTCCCGGTGAAGCTTGGTACTCCGATGTTCAGGTATCTAGTGACTTCCTTCAAGTGGTGTCCAAAGGGTGTATCTTCATCCGGTTGCGTGAACTTGTTCCTTGCATCCGCCATCCTAAAGGAGTAGAAAAGATGAGGAGTCAGAAATGAGAAGAGAGAGTAGTGATCTAGGGCTTTAGCTTAGTGGTCGTGTCCTACAGTCAGCGTGTGCTCTGATACCATCTTGTAGCGACCAGACATCAAATAGTCTGATCTCTGTGCCTCAGTGTCATCCCTCAATCAGTAATACTGACACGCACAGTACTTGAAGGATTTATAACAGAGTAGCAATCACACACTTATTACATCGAATGTCTCAAAAGAGAGCTTATTACAATAAATATGGCTTAAGGCCATCTAATAATGATAATAGCGGAAGGCTTGGAAGATAAGCGATTCCATCAACTCCAACGGCATCACTGAGTATAAGACCACGACCTAAGGCACCTTACTCGTCGTCTGAAAAGTCTTCAACATGAATGTTGCCGCCCAAAAACGGGTTAGCACATGGAATATGCTGGCATGTAACACATAGAGAGTAATGAACAGAATAATGCTATACTGCATGCAAATATGGCTGGTGGAAAGCTCTATGGTTACAGTTTTGCATAAAGCCAATTTTCCCTACTACAAAGGAATAAATTTTATTTAACTATCATGGTGGTTGTTAAACACTGAGAAGGTTCACCGAACTCAATCCCAATTAAGCATCATCAGTAAACCCAACAAAATTAATTAAAGTAGCATGATGAGATTCACATGATAATCCAAGTACTAAATACTCAAAACGTCCATAACCGGGGACACGGCTAACCATGATTAGTTCATACACTCTGCAGAGGTTTGCCCACTTTTCCCCGCAAGACTCGATCTCCTCCATTGGAATTCTCGCACTACATGGTGTTTGAGAAACGGATGACCGAGACATAGTCTTTCAGAAGCGTTTGCACCTTACGATGGGTAGACAGTTACACCTACTCTCCCCTACATCCGCTAGTCTACCACTGTAAGAGTTCACACGACTTAGTCAACTACGCTAGAGCCCATAGTAGCTTGCGGCTGCACACGGAAGTTTCTAGCAAGAATAATCTCATGATCCCTTTGAGCCTGGGTGGCGGTCCATAAAGAAAAACAACAGGCAATCACTTGAATCCCAGGTGCCTCAATCCACCCAGATGTGTATTAAAGTTGCCACCTTAAGTAAACCATTAATTAACAATCTCACATCTGTCATGGATACACTCACCCAATCCACGTCTACTAGCGTAGCATGGCAATATAAGCAAACGTAGAAGTAACTCCCAAAGGTTTGGTAATAAAACAGGTAATAGGTTCTACCTCAACTACTTCCCAAAACCCACATGTTAATCAGATCCTAATCATGCAATTGTTTGAGGATTGATCTAATGCAATAAAACTGGGTAGTAAAGAGGTATGATCAAAGTGTTACTTGCCTTGCTGATGATCCGTGAAACCTAGAGATTCGAAGTAGCAAGCGGCGCACTCCGGGTACTCTATCGCAAACAAACAAGCATACAATTAGTACTCTTCAAATGCACTGGTAAAACTCAAATAAGAGATCTAACTAGAAAGTTCAACTTAAGAACTCTGGTTTGCAAAAAGAATCAAATCAAACGAAGCAACAAAAGTTAAACAGCGAAAGAAACAAGCTTCATTGACTAATCTGGACCTAAGTCAAATTTTACATTAGCAAAAACTTGTTTGAGTTGGTTAAACGGAAAGAGGGTTTCGAGACGAAACTCTAGGCGTTTGAATCGTCTCATTCTGATAAATGAGCGAAAAGTTATACTAAAACGAAAATCGGATCAGAAATCACGACCGGGAATAATAGCGGAAAATCCGAGAAAAAGAAAAACGGACGAACAAGCTAACGAACGAATGTTCGCTATCTGCGGCTAAATGATGAAAACCGTTCGTTAAAACGAACGTACGAACGAATGTCCGACAAATAAACTAAATCGAAAAAAATAAAACCGATCTAATAAAAAATAAACCACGGCTTTAAAAAACCGGGCGGGTTATCTCTAAAAACCGCCGGCGACGGGGCGGCTACCTCCGGCGAGGTCCAGCGTCGGGCTTCGGCGGGGCGGGCGGCGGC
>NC_041389.1:429839520-429855897 GCF_002162155.2 Triticum dicoccoides
GGGGGGGCGCGGGGCGGCGGCGGCGAGGCGTGGTGACGTCGGCGGCGGCGGGATCCCGCGGCGGTGGCGCGGGTCTCGAGGCAGCGGCGGCTAGGGTTTCGGGAGGGCTCGGGGTGGCCTCCCGGCGCTTATAAAGGTCGGCCGGGCCAAGTGTCCTAGTCGGACACGCCCCCATTAGGTCGTTTCTCATTTTTTTATAAATAATTACGCGCAGAAAAACGGATAAAAGAAATACTAAACTTACTCCAAAAATCCCGAAATAAATTTTCCCCGACTTATAAAATCAAGACGGACAAGATGAACATTTATTTGGGCCTAAATGCAATTTTGAAAAATGCTCGGTTTTCCCTATTCAAATAAAATAGCCATAAAACTCCGAAATAAAATCTTGTTTGATTTTATTATTAAATCCCCAATATTTGTTTATTTTGGGAAAGTCATTTTATTCCCTCTCTCATATTTTTATAATAGAAATAATTGAAGATAAAATAATTAAAATCAAATGATCCTATTTTCAAAATTTGAGAAAACTGAAATATGGAAATAACTAAATCCCCAACTCTCTCCGTGGGTCCTTGAGTTGCGTAGAATCTCTAGGATCAAGCCAAAATGCAATAAAATATGATATGCAATGATGATCTATGTATAACATTCCAAATTGAAAATTTGGGATGTTACACTCTATAACCTAGTACAAATAATTTTACATTAGAATTGAACTAGCTCTATTACCTAGTACAAATAATTTTACACTAGAGTTGAACTAGCTCTATAACCTAGTATAAATAATTTTACACTAGAAATGAACTAGCTCTATTATCTAGTACAAATAATTTTACACTAGAACTGGACTAGCACTATAACCTAGTACAAATCATTTTACACTAGAGTTGAACTAGCTCTATGACCTAGTACACACAATTTTAGACCAGAGTTGAACTAGCTCTATAACCTAGTACAAATAATTTTAAAATAGAGTTGAAGTAGCTCTATAACCTAGTGCAAATAATTTTACACTAGAGTTGAACTATGTCGGTGTACTAGAGTAGGGGTACCCTAGTATCCCGAACTTGTGCACGGGCAGTTGCAGCACTCCGCGGCAAGGCTTGCCAGGCGACCGCCAAGGTCCTCCATGGTTCCCTCGGAGCCATTCAAGAACAAAGTATTCAAGCCAAGGAGACAAGGCCCCGGCAAGAGGAGCTTGCCGGGAAGGCCAACCAAGGCATTTCGAGGAACTTGTCGCGACGCGCCACGCGTCCCGGCAAGGCCCGGAGAGCGACAAGCTTCCGGACGCGACAAGACAACGGCCACGGCAAGGCGCTTGCCGCGGCAGGCTACCACTCTGTACCCACGCTCCAGCACATCCACCAACGTGTCGCCCTGGGGCCTTCCTAGGCGCGCGTGGCAGGAGGCTGAGCAGCCAGCGGTGCGAGGTGGCAAGCGACACTGACAAGATTACCGTCGTGGCGAACGGTGGCGTCCCTGACGGTCCTTTTCTGCACTGTTTGGGCGACACAGACGGGCATTTAATGCCTTTGTCCCCTGCCGTCAGGGTTAGGTAGGATGCACTGTGCAGGTAGCTGTACCAACCGCAACTCCTTTTTTTATTTTTACCCTCGTCTGCGTTGCCACCTGTCGGTGACCCCTTGAGCGTATAAAAGGAGGCCCATGCGCAACGTACAGGGGGTTCGAACCCAGAAAATCACACACGCTCGGTCTCGTTAGCAGCTAGAGTGTACTGTAGCACTCAGCGCTCTTGAGCAAGAACACAATACAATCAGACAAGCAGCAGTAGGAGTATTATCTCTCCGGAGAGCTCCGAAGCTGGGTAAACTGCTCATGTGCTTCGCCTCGATCCGCTCTTCGTGCGATCTCTGCCCCCCGCCGAACCAAAAGGGGCTCGGTCCACCGGTCCCATAGGTGTTCGTGGATCAGCTTCCCCGACATCTTTGGCACGCTAGGTAGGGGGCGTCGAGGTTGTGTGAACCTGATCCGGCGTTCACACGAGCTAGATCTTCATTTTCTTCATCGACATGCCACCGAAGAAGAAAACTTCGGCGGCAGCTGCCCCGTCCACGTCACTTCCACCACCACCGAAGCAAACGGGTGGTGGAGTGGACGCCGGCGGAAGAACATACATCGACGAGGAAGCTCATGATGCGGCCAGGTCCAAGGACAAGGCTGCACAGACATCAGCGTCCGTACATGTACCGCGCCCATCTCAGGAGGCGCAGGCCCGACAGCGTCATGGTATTCGTAGTACCATACGTTCGTTGGGACAAGATCGAGCTGGTGGATCTCGGGGTGCTCAAGACCAGCATGCACGCCAACATGCTGGCACGAACGAGACACGGTCGCCTAGACGGGATAGTGCTCCTTCTAACATAGTTAGAAGTCCGAGCATATCCCGCTCCTTGCACCGTTCGCCACTGCCGCCCACCACTCCAGCAGAAGCTTTGGCGCGAGCTCAACTGCTCTTAGATTACCCTCCAATGGAAGAAAAGATCGACGGATGGAGGGCCACCATTCAGAGTCTCATCGGCTTTGCCAACGGCGACACTCCGCGGCAGCCAAGTGCATCGCGGCCGTGGCAGGACTGCCAGGCACGAGCCGGTGGCGACGAAACCGGTGGGGGTGCAACCACCATGCACTCTCCACCCCGAAGGCCAAGATCGCCGACTCGTCGGATCCACCTCGACAGCGACTCCACCGCATCATCAGATCCACGAGCTCGTCACAATCAGCGCCAAGTTCTTCACGAACGACAGCAAGAAGACGCTCGTACTCGCATCGAGCGCCGAAGAGAAGCGCGACGTTAATCCGACAAGCGCGCTGGGCCCTCTGTTGACATGCATGCGCCAGGGGAACCAGGCGACTTGCCGTACGCGGTAGGTTGCCCTGCATTCACTCGTGAGTTGCGGCAAGTCCAGTGGCCCAGCACGAAGAATTTCAAGCCAGATGTACCAGAGAAGTACGACGGCAAGTCGCATCCGTCGGAGTTCCTCAGCATCTACACCATCACGGTGCAAGCTGTTGGGGGGCGGGACAACAAGATCCTTGCCAACTACTTCCCGCTGGTACTCAAGCCCAATGTCAGATCCTGGCTCATGCACTTGCCGGACAACTCCATATCCTCCTGGGCTGACCTGTGCCATCAGTTTGTCGGCGCCTTTACAGGCGGCCACAAGCCTCATGGCCAAGAGAGCGATCTTCATCTGCTCGCCCAGAAGGAAGGAGAGCCCCTGCGCAAGTACATTCAGAGATTCAGCCGTGTACAGCACAACATCCCAGATATCCACCCTGCCGCGGTAATCAGCGCGTTCCATCAGAACATGCGGAACCACAGGATGCGGGAGGAGATGGCGATGTGCAAGATCAGAGACGTCAGTGAGCTATATGCCCTGGCCGACAAGTGTGCACGTGCTGAGGAAGGGAGGAAACTCCCTGGAGAAAATACAGGAGCAGGAGGATCTGATAGTGAGGAGACTGCCCCGACAAGGAAAAACCGACGGCGGAATAACAGGAAGAAGAAAGGCAAAGAGGTGCTAGTCGTTGAGCAGTCCGGCAAGAAAGCCAAAGCTGGTAGCTCCGGCAAGGAGGTTGCCGCAGCTGTGGCGGTCGCCGACAAGCAGGACGGCACCAACAAGCAGTACTGCAAGATCCACCGCACCAAGGGCCACGACCTCCAGAGCTGCAAGAAGGTCGAGCAGCTTGTCGAGCAGCAAAAGGCTGAATACGAGCGACGCGACAAGGAGAAAGCCCAGGAAGGTGCTGGAGGAACCAGCAAGAAACGTCCCGGCCGAGGAGGACGCCGCGGCAAGGCCAAGCAGCGGCAAGGAGACAGACCTCCCCGCGGTCGCGACAAGGATGAAGATGACGATGACGATGAAGATATGGATGATGACGAGACCGACGAGCAGGAGTTCCAGAAAGCCACAGAGGTCCTATGCGTTGACGGTGGTGCTTCTCTACATACTTCACACCGCCAGCTCAAGCAGTGGGTGCGGGAAGTTAATGCGGCAGAACCACCCATCGAGTCATGCAAGCCTCTGAAATGGTCCAGCATGCCTATCATCTTTGACATTGAGGACCACCCAGATTGCATAACTGCGGTCGGATGCTTGCCGATGTTGGTTTCACCAACTATCCGCAACCTCAAGGTCACTAAGATGCTAGTTGACGGCGGGGCCGGCCTGAACTTGATCTCCTCCGCGGTACTCCAGAAACTCCAAATCCCTGATAGCGAGCTCGAAGAGACTGGCACATTCCAAGGAGTCAATCCGGGAAGGAGCAAGCCGAAGGGAAAGATTACGTTGTCGGTGACATTTGGCAGCGAGTTGAACTTCAGGACCGAGAGGGTCACCTTTGACGTTGCTGACTTTCCATTGCCTTACAATGGGATACTCGGTCGTCCAGCACTCGCCAAGTTCATGGCAGCCTCTCACTATGCATACAACGTGCTAAAGATGCCAGGCCCGATAAGTGTCATCTCTGTCCCTAGCGACAAGAAGGATGCCCTTATCTGCGCCGACAAGATCTACCGGGAAGCAGCAACCGCAACAAATCGCAGGTCACTTGCCATTGAAGCTCCCGGGGGGAAGAAGAAGACCAAGTCCGGCAAGAGCTCTGATGCCCCCTCCGGCAAGCGCACCTCTTCGGAGTGCTGCACTACCGTCGAGGACGCGCCATCGAGCTCCACCGGCAAGTGTAAGAAGACAATGGCAGCTCCACTAGAGACCAAGAAGGTGTCCGCCAAGGAGAATGGCACTGGTGGTACCTTCACCATCAGTGCCACTCTCGACCCTAAATAGGAAAGCGCGCTCGTTGCTTTCCTGCGGGCGAACGTCGACGTGTTTGCGTGGCAACCGTCCGACATCCCCGGTGTTCCCAGGAAAGTAATCGAGCACCATCTTGCCGTCTGCCCTCATGTGCGGCCCGTCAAGCAGAAAGTCAGGAAACAGGCATTGGAGCGCCAAGATTTCATTGCAGAAGAGATCAAGAAATTGGAAGCAGCAGGCCTTGTGAGAGGAGTGCTCCATCCTACGTGATTGGCCAATCCTGTAGTCGTGCGCAAGGCAAACGGGAAATGGAGGCTTTGTATCGACTTTACCGATGTTAATAAAGCTTGTCCCAAAGACCCATTTCCTTTGCCGCGCATTGACCAGATTGTTGACTCCACGGCTGGATGTGATTTGCTTTCATTTCTTGATGCATACTCAGGATACCATCAGATCTTCATGGCAGAAGAGGATGAGGAGAATACCGCATTCATCACCCCGTGTGGCACATACTGTTTCGTACGGATGCCTTTCGGTTTGAAGAATGCTGGTTCAACATTTGCAAGAGTAGTCCATGACGCTTTTGAACCGCAAATGCACCGAAATGTGGAAGCCTACATGGATGACATAGTGGTCAAGAGCAAGGACAAGGCGACTCTGATTCAAGATTTAGACGAAACCTTTGCAAATCTGCGCAGGATCAACCTCAAGCTTAACCCCGAGAAGTGCGTGTTTGGAGTCCCCTCCGGCAAGCTTCTCGGGTTCTTTGTGTCTCAACGCGGAATTGAGGCCAATCCCGACAAGATCAAGGCCATTGAGCAGATTGAAGCACCGAAGCGCGTCAAGGATGTACGAAGACTTGCCGGTTGCGTAGCTACTCTCAGCAGGTTTATCTCTATGTCTGCTGAGCGCGCCCTGCCATTTTTCAAAATATTGAAAAAGGCGGGTCCAATGAAATGGACTCCGGAAGCGGAGGCTGCACTGCAGGACTTGAAGAGATACCTGTCCTCCACTCCAACACTTGTCGCACCTAAGCCACAAGAGAAGTTTCTGCTATATATAGCGGCGACCAATCAAGTGGTTAGTGCTGCGTTAGTAGCAGAGAGGGAGGCGGATGATGAGCTAGCAACCACGGCAGGTGCATCCAGCGACAAGCAGAAGACTTCACCGGCAAGCTCTGGTCCCGACAAGGATGGATCTGCGCAGGAGCATGGGAAGATGCAGAAGAGAATGGTGCAGCGCCCAGTTTACTTTGTCAGTTCCCTTCTGCAGGGGGCTAGGTCAAGGTACTCTGGTGTGCAGAAATTGCTTTTCGGCCTTCTCATGGCCTCGAGAAAGCTGCGCCATTACTTCCAAGCACATGAGATCACAGTCGTCACTCGTTTTCCGCTGAAGAGGATACTGCAAAATCCAGAAGCAACAGGCAGGATTGCCGAGTGGGCGCTGGAACTGTCAAGCTTTGGCCTCAAGTTTGAAAGCACTTCAACTATCCAAAGCAGAGCATTAGCAGAGTTCATAGCAGAATGGACGCCAACACCAGATGAAGAAATTCCAGAAATGAGCATCCCCATCAAGGAAGCAAGCAAAGAGTGGTTGATGTACTTTGACGGTGCCTTCTCGCTGCAAGGCGCCGGTGCGGGCGTGCTACTAGTTGCACCCACCGGAGAGCGCCTCAAGTACGTAGTCCAGATGCACTGTCCCAAGGAGCAAGCCACAAACAATACCGCAGAGTATGAAGGGTTGCTTGCCGGTCTCAGGATCGCGGCAGACCTTGGGATCAAGAAGCTCATTGTCAGGGGTGAGTCACAGCTTGTCGTCCGCCAAGTGAACAAGAATTATCAGAGTCCGTTAATGGAAGCTTACGTTGATGAAGTGAGAAAGCTAGAAGAGCACTTTGATGGCCTACAGATGGAGCATGTTCTGAGAGCTCAGAACGACATTGCTGATGGCCTGTCAAAGTGCGCCGCACTTAAGTTACCTGTGGAACCAGGGATCTTTGTGCTCAAGCTGACTCAACCATCCGTAACACCATCAACTGGACAAAGCAAGAAGAGGAAGTTGATTTCTGGTGACTATTTTCCCGTAGAGCTTCCCGAAGCCGCCGCCAAGAAGGTCCTCAAGATCAACACCAAAGATGTTGAGGAGCAGTCTGCTCCGGCAAGCCATGGGGTTTGTTCCGTTGAAGCAGACGCTCCCGGCAAGCTTTGCTCCGGCAAGCTTGCCGGGGAACATCAAGCTCCGGCTGAGCCGCAAGTTCTTGCCGTAGAAGCAGATGTTCCCACAGCAGCAGATGTGCCTTTAGTCCTTGTTGTCGAGCCGCAAGCTCCAACATGGGCACAGCAGATTGTCCATTTCCTTCAGACAGGAGAACTTCCCGAAGAGCAAGAAGAAGCGGAAAGAGTAGCTCGGCAGTCAAGTATGTACCAGTTTGTTGACAACACACTGTACAGAAGAAGACTCAACGGCGTGAAATTGAAGTGTATCCACCGGGAAGACGGACAAAAGATGTTGGCAGAGATACATGGAGGCATATGTGGTCACCACATTGGCGCAAGAGCACTTGCCGGCAAAGCGTTCCGGCAAGGTTTCTTTTGGCCGACAGCCCTCCAGGATGCAACTGCACAAGTAACCAAGTGTGAAGCGTGCCAGTTCCATTCCAAGCAGATACACCAGCCAGCTCAAGCTCTCCAGACGATCCCTTTATCCTGGCCATTTTCGGTCTGGGGGCTCGACATCCTCGGCCCCTTTCCCCGAGCTGTCGGGGGCTTTGAGTACTTGTATGTTGCAATCGACAAGTTCACAAAGTGGCCGGAAGTGGAAGCAGTCAGGAAGGTGACAGCACAGTCAGCAGTCAAGTTCTTCAGGTCGATTGTTTGCCGTTTCGGGATCCCTAACAGGATCATCACCGACAACGGCACGCAATTCACGAGCCGCACCTTCATGTAGTACGTCCAAAATCTTGGTGCCAAGGTCTGCTTCGCTTCTGTTGCTCATCCGAGAAGCAACGGTCAAGCAGAGAGGGCAAACGCTGATGTGCTGCGCGGGCTCAAGACCAGAACTTTCGACAGGCTGCGCAAGTGCGGAAGGAACTGGATCGAGGAGCTGCCGGTGGTTCTTTGGTCGATCAGAACGACGCCAAGTCGAGCTACTGGCCAGACACCTTTCGCTCTAGTCTATGGAGCAGAGGCAGTTCTCCCACGGAACTCGTATACGGTTCACCTCGAGTGCTCGCTTATGATGAGCTTGAGCAAGAGCAGCTGCGACAAGATGACGCACTGCTCCTTGAGGAGGACCGTCTTCAGGCTGCTGTACGAGCTGCTCGATACCAGCAAGCTTTGCGCCGCTACCATAGCCGCAAAGTTAATGCCAGAAGTTTCGAGGAAGGCAACCTTGTTCTTCGGCGCGTTCAGTCCGCCAAGAATTCCAACAAGTTGACGCCGAAGTGGGAAGGCCCTTATCGGGTGAAACGAGTCACTAGGCCTGGCGCTGTCCGCCTTGAGACCGAAGATGGCATTCCGGTGAGCAACTCCTGGAACATTGAGCATCTTCGTAAGTTTTACCCGTAGGGCGCGGTTGCCGAAACCCGTTCCGGCAACCACCTTTTGTACAAGTCTTGCTGATGTTGCATGTAATCCTTTGTACAAAGCCGGGCCCAGATCCCGTGCATAAGTAAAGCTCATGTGCTCCGCACATCTTGTCAATTTCATGCTTTCTACTTTATATTTGCATGCATTATCTGACACTTTGTGCAGCACCTACCCCCAGTAAGCAATAACGAGCCGTAAGGCTCCATATCTTTATTTTCTCTTCTTTCTCTTCCTCAAAGGAAAGGAAGGTTCCCTCGCCCACAAGTTTGCCAGGGGGGAAGGAGAAGATAATGGTGTGGACCAGGCATTGTTCAAGGAAGTTTCGCCTTACCGGAAAGCAAGCGACAGAAAAGCTAAGTTGCCAGAGTTTGAGCAATCAGTTTTAAATTTTTAAGTTATCTTCCTTGAAAGACCGTGCTTTGTATGGAAAACATGTGCGCGGAGGAACCAACTCGTAGCTAGTTGCGCCCTTACTTTGTTTCGAGTCCGCTCAACAATTTAAGTGAGCTGCGACTAGTTGCGACAAGGTTTCTTGTCGATAGCGGCACCGCCAGCATGCTGCTGACGTCCCGCACTCAGCGCTCGCGGCTAAGGTGCCTGCGCCGGCGAGTTCCCTAAAAGCGTAGGGCAGAAACATACAAAGGAAGGAATCAAGTAAAGGAAATAACATAGCAAATCTCTACCCAAAATAGAGTTATATTACAAGATAGCTTGTCGCAGCTCTAACAGATTGTTCTCATGACATGACTAGCAGCGACAAGGAGAAAGAGAAAACCGGCGGCCTAATCTACGCGATCGCCCTCAACCCTCTTGATTCCGATCACCTTGTCCACAATGGGTGCGACAAGGGCCTTGAGCGCTTCCAGATCAGCATCCGGCGGCAAGGACTTGAGGACGTTGGTGAAGTTGAGGCCTGGGTTGCGGAAGGCCACCTTTGTCAGCACCTTCTGGAGAGCTCCTGCGCAGATCTTCCGCGACTCGTCGGCCAGCTGCTTTGGGATCTTCTCTCGGAGTCGCTGGAGGGCCGTCGCCACGCCTTTGAAGAACAAGCTGAGCTTGGCGCTGGGTTGGAGGTGCTCGTCGGAGGAGTACCCGAGATCCTCCATCCCCAGCTGCGCCAGCTCCCCGTCGATGGCGGCGGCAAGATCCACAAGACCCTCAGTCCAGTGCTCCACAGTCTCCCTGAAGGCGTCGTGGGCGGCAGCAGCATTCGCCAGCAGCGCCTCGTCGGCCTTGATCTTCTCTAACAAAGCCACCTCCCGCTCCCTGGCACCGTCCAGCGTCTGAGTCAAAGTGGCCAGCTTCAACTCAAGATCTGCATTAGAATCCTTGGCGGCGCTGAGCTCCTTGCTTCTCTCAGCGAGAAGACCCTGCAGCTCGCCATGAGCGGCGGCGTCCTTCTCGCGCTCACGCTTGAGAATGGCAAGCTCATCGCCGCTCGCCCGGAGATCAACCTCCAGCTGCGCTACCTTCGTTTCCAGCTCCTTCTTGGCGGCCTCGGCAGCTTCGGCAGCATCCCTTGCTTCCTTGAGAGCCCCGCCAATTGCTTGCTCACGCGCGGCAAGCTCCTCCTCGTGGCTGTCAAGGTTGACCTTGCGCTGCGCCAACTCTCCTTCCTGCGCAAATAGATTTTTAGCGACAAGCCGCTGTTGCTCTTCAACCTCAGCCTTCGCGAGGAGAAAAGCTTTCCGCTCCTCGGCGATTTGCTCCCGCTCCTCCGCCAGGGATCGGAGAGTTTCCTGCCTGAGACCCCGGAGCTCCTCAGCGCGCTTCTCAATATCCACTCCCGCCCTCGCGACAAGTGCTTCTCGGGACGCCAGCTTGGCTTGTCGGGCGCGGTAGAGCGACAGCAGCTTCCGCAGCAGCCGCTCCTCCTCAGGCTCGTCGCTGCTGCTGCTTGGCGCGTCGACCAGCGCCAGCCCAGCGGAGGCGAGCACCTCTTCGTCAAAAGTTTCTCCTTCGACCGGCGCCCTGGAGCTCGAGGCCCAGGGGAGCTTGATGAAGAAGCCATCGCCGGCCTTCAAATAGGCGCCGGGCTGGGGCTCTTCGGAGCCTGGCGCTGCAGCATCGGCGAAGGGATCGGCGGTCGGTGTAGCGCCTGGCGCTCCTGTGGCCTCGGGGCCGTCAGTGCGATCGCCGGATCCCTCGCCCGCTTCTGCGGCGGCAGCCTTGGCGACCTCTTCGCCGGCGGGATCATCAGCACCAGCCTCTTCTTCGGTGGCCGCGGCGTCGTCGTTGTTGCCACGCACGTTCTCCTCGCCGGCGGCCTCGGTTTCCATCGGCTCCGTGGCAGGTGGATCTGACGACCGAAGAGGGGAGAAAGGTCAAGTGAATATTCAAAAAGAAAATCAGAAGAAGAAGAATCCAAGGGAAGTTTTCAAGCAAGAGGATTACCTGTATCTGCAGTCGTGGTCTCAACCACCGGAGGATCGCTGGTGCTACCCCTTGCCGGAGAACTGTCCCTTACCGGAGAATTCTCCCTTGCCGGAGAACGCTCCCTTGCCGGGGAATCCTCCCTTGGCGGTGTAGTCGAGGCAGATGGCACTTTGGGAGCAGCTTCCGGGCTCTCCTGGTGAGCCTGCTCTGCTCCTGCACGAACCAACACTCAGATATCAGCAAAGGAAGAGCACCCACGCGCGCCTGAAAGCAGGAAGTAAACTATATACTTACGTGGAGGGCTGCGCTGGGGGCTGCTTTGAGGAATGGTTGCCGGGTCCGACAAGGTGGTCTCGGACATGTCCTCTGCCGTCGTGGTGGGGTCGTCCTCGATGACAACCACCGGGGCCTTGGCTCTCTTTGCCGCTCTTTGGGCCAGAGTCCTGAAAAGGAATGAGTTCAGGGTAAGGCAAATCAGATACAAGACAAAACAAAAAAATTGAAGAACTACAAGTACAGCAAGGAATCTTACTCTTCTTCTTCCTCGTCGGAGCTGAGCACGGAGAGATCGAAGTCCGGCTCGCCTCCGGTGCGACGAGGCGGAGGAGTATGCTCCCTTGTCCGCTTGGCAGGAGCAGTAGCGGTGGACCGGGAAGACCCGCTCCGGTTGCCGCAGCGGCGTGAGGCGCTCCCGCGGCAACAGTGCTTGCCGCGGTAGAGCGTGTCGCGCGGCTTGGCGGTTGTTGACCCGTCTGCCGCCCCGCTACGTTCGAGGCCTTGCGGAGACGCCTTCTTGGCGGGGCCGGGGGCTCCGCCTGCGGCAAGATGTCCGAAGGTTCGGGCCCAATAGGCTCTCCCTCGCCGGGCTCGCTCGGTTCAGCTTCAGGTCCGGCAAGCTCTTCCTCGCCGGCGAACTCCTCTCGCTCGGCAAGGCTTGCCGCCTCTGCTGCCTCTGCCTCCTCCACGATGAATCCAAATACGCCCGCGGCAGTGGCTGCTGCTGCCTCTTCCAGCCTGGTGGCGATGCGCTGCATCTCATCATCGATGGTGTCGCGGGTGAGGCTCTTCTACTCAGCAGCGCGGACCGACACTTCTACCAAGCCGTCAAAAAAATCTCGCACGACATCGTCTGCAGGCTCTTGCCAAGTCGGGACGATTCCGTGCGAGTCGCACAGCGGCATCATGGCGCGGATGCGGTCGAGCGAGGAGTTGTTGCACAACGGAACGACACTCCTTGGCAACATGAATGGATGTTGAGGATCACGCTTGAATAGCTCCAGGAGCATCGCATCCAGCTCCAGGACGGTGAAGTTGATGTTTAGGCCCGGGCGCAGCCTCATGATATCCGCTGAGTTCTGGAACTCCCAGGCTGGTCTCCTCCTCTCCTGCAGGGGGGCGATGCGGCGATGAAGAAAATCTGCGCCAACTGCGCCTACAGTGAGCCCGACAAGCCTGAGGCGAAGGATACGGGTGACGGCAATCTTCAGCCTATCGTCTTCCGGGGCCACGTTGCTCCAATCGTTGCCGCGCACTACTGGGGCTTGGCGCAGGGCGGTAAAAGGCTGCGGGTTCTCCTCGACAATCCAGCACCACTCTGCTTTCCATTCTTCCCATTTGCTGCGGAGCTCTCCCTCATGATAAGCATCCTTCTTGCCAGTTCTCGAGATCCAAGCGATTCCGCCGGCAAGGGGCTCTCCTCTCTCGACTCGGGGCATAAAGAAGTGGCGGAAGAGGGCTACGTTTGGATGGACTTCGACAAAGTTTTCGCACAGATGTGCGAAAACTGCCATGGTCAGGACAGCATTGGGGGTGAAGTCGAGGAGACGGAACCCGTAGGTGTTCATGATGTCACAGAAAAATTCGGAGTAGGGCGGGCAGAGCCCGCAGTAGAAGAACAGCGCAAAGAAGGGATACCCGTTCGGAGCCAGTCTCGAAGCAGTAGCCAGGAATACCTTCGTGCGCGGATGCTCTCGCGTCTCCGTCGACCAGAAAAGGTAGTAGTACTCCCTCAGCTCCTTTGCGTCAAGCTGAGGGGGGAAGATGGCCCGCTCCTTTCGCAGCGCCGCGAGCCGCTGCGCCTCGGCCGATTTCACGCCCTTCCCCTTGTCGGCTTTCGGAGCCATAGCGGAGGTGGCGGGGGAGATCGACAGCGTTGGTGGCGCCGGTGGCGATGGGGGGCGGAGCGCTGCTCTCTTTCGGCTTTGAGAAGATGGGGGGAGCGGCGGAGATTTTCGAGAATGGAGTAACAACCGGCGAAGTGGGTAAACTGCCCCTGTTTCCCCTGCTTATAAAGAGGGAGGGGGCGGACGTTTCGCCCTTTCGAATAAAGAAACCACCCACGATCTCTCCCACGATGCCGCACTCAATGCGTGTCGTTTGGGGAGGGCGCGGTGGATACGGAGTAAGATACGGCGTGACCCAGGCCGCGCGTGCCCGTGCCCTGCTTTGGGCCTGGCCCAACAGCGCTCGGCACCGTGTGTGGCCCAGGCCCGGGGGCTCCTGTCGGTGTACTAGAGTATGGGTACCCTAGTATCCCGAACTTGTGCACGGGCAGTTGCAGCACCCCGCGGCAAGGCTTGCCGGGCGACCGCCAAGGTCCTCCGTGGTTCCCTTGGAGCCATTCAAGAACAAAGTATTCAAGCCAAGGAGACAAGGCCCCGGCAAGAGGAGCTTTCCGGGAAGGCCAACCAAAGCATTTCGAGGAACTTGCCGCGACGCGCCACGCGTCCCGGCAAGGCCCGGAGAGCGACAAGCTTCCGAACGCGACAAGACAACGGCCGCAGCAAGGCGCTTGCCGCGGCAGGCTACCACTCTGTACCCACGCTCCAGCACATACACCAACGTGTCGCCCTGGGGCCTTCCCAGGCGCGCGTGGCAGGAGGCTGAGCAGCCAGCGGTGCGAGGTGGCAAGCGACGCTGACAAGATTACCATCGTGGCGAACAGTGGCGTCCCTGACGGTCCATTTCTGCACTGTTTGGGCGAGACAAACGGGCATTTAATGCCTTTGTCCCCTGCCGTCAGGGTTAGGTAGGATGCACTATGCAGGTAGTTGTACCAACCGCAACTCCTTTTTTTATTTTTACCCTCGTCTGCGTTGCCACCTGTCGGTGACCCCTTGAGCATATAAAAGGAGGCCCATGCGCAACGTAGAGGGGGTTCGAACCCAGAAAATCACACACACTCGATCTCGTTAGTAGCTAGAGTGTACTGTAGCACTCAGCGCTCTTGAGCAAGAACACAATACAATCAGACAAGCAGCAGTAGGAGTATTATCTCTCCGGAGAGCTCTGAAGCTGGGTAAACTGCTCGTGTGCTTCGCCTCGATCCGCTCTTCGTGCGATCTCCGCCCCCCCGCCGAACCGAAAGGGGCTCGGTCCGCCGGTCCCATAGGTGTTCGTGGATCAGCTTCCCCGACAAACTAGCTCTATAACCTAGTACAAATAATTTCGCACTAGAGTTGAACTAGCTTTATAACCTAGTACAAACAATTTTACACTAGCATTGAACTAGGTCTATAACCTAGTACAAATCATTTTCCACTATAGTTGAACAAGCTCTATTATCTAGTACAAAAAGTTTTACACTATAATTGAACTAGCTCTATAACCTAGTACAAATCATTTTACACTAGAGTTGAACTAGCTCTATAACCTAGTACAAATCATTTTACACTAGAGTTGAACTAGCTCTATAACCTAGTACAAATCATTTTACACCATAGTTGAACTAGCTCTATAACCTAGTATAAATAATTTTACACTAGAATAGAGCTAGCTCTATAACCTAGTACAAATAATTTTATACTAGAAATGAATTAGCTCTATAACCTAGTGCACATAATTTTACACTAGCATTGTACTAGGGCTATAACCTAGTACAAATAATTTTACACTAGAGTTGAACTAGCCCTATGACCTAGTACCCACAATTTTAGACTAGAGTTGAACTAGCTCTATAACCTAGTACAAATAATTTTTAACTAGAGTTGAACTAGCTCTATAACCTAGTACAAATAGTTTTACACTAGAAATGAATTAGCTCTATAACCTAGTACACATAATTTTAAACTAGCATTGTACTAGGGCTATAACCTAGTACAAATCATTTTACACTAGAGTTGAACTAGCTCTATGACCTAGTACACACAATTTTATACTAGAGTTGAACTAGCTCTATAACCTAGTACAAATAATTTTAAACTAGAGTTGAACTAGCTCTATAACCTAGTACAAATAATTTCACACTAGAGTTGAACTAGCTCTATAACATAGTACAAATAATTTTACATTAGAATTTAACTAGCTCTATTACCTAGTACAAATAATTTTACACTAGAGTTCAACTAGATCTATAACCTAGTGCAAATAATTTTACACTAGAAATGAACTAGCTCTATTATCTAGTACAAATAATTTTACAATAGAACTGAACTAGCTCTATAACCTTGTACAGATCATTCTACACTAGAGTTGAACTAGCTCTATGACCTAGTCCACACAATTTTAGACTAGAGTTGAACTAGCTCTATAACATAGTACAAATAATTTTAAACTAGAGTTGAACTAGCTCTATTATCTAGTACAAATAATTTTACACTAGAATTGAACTAGCTCTATAACCTAGTACAAATCATTTTACACTAGAGTTGAACTAGCTCTATGACCTAGGACACACAATTTTACACTAGAGTTGAACTAGCTCTATAACCTAGTACAAATAATTTTACACTAGAGTTGAACTAGCTCTATAACCTAGTACAAATCATTTTACACCATAGTTGAACTAGCTCTATAACCTAGTATAAATAATTTTACACTAGAATAGAACTAGCTATATAACCTAGTACAAATTATTTTACACTAGAGTTGAACTAGCCCTATAAAATAGTACAAATAATTTTATACTAGAAATGAATTAGCTCTATAACCTAGTACACATAATATTACACTAGCATTGTACTAGGGCTATAAACTAGTACAAATCATTTTACACTAGAGTTGAACTACCTCTATGACCTAGTACCCACAATTTTAGACAAGAGTTGAACTAGCTCTATAACCTAGTACAAATAATTTTAAACTAGAGTTGAACTAGCTCTATAACCTAGTACAAATAATTTCACACTAGAGTTGAACTAGCTCTATAACATAGTACAAATAATTTTACACTAGAATAGAACTAGCTCTATAACCTAGTACAAATAATTTTACACTAGAGTTGAACTAGCTCTATAACCTAGTACAAATAATTTTAGACTAAAAATGAACTAGCTCTATTATCTAGTACAAATAATTTTACACTAGAACTGAACTAGCTCGATAACCTAGTACAGATCATTTTACACTAGAGTTGAACTAGCTCTATGACCTAGTCCACACAATTTTAGACTAGAGTTGAACTAGCTCTATAACATAGTACAAATAATTTTAAACTAGAGTTGAGGTAGCTCTATAACCTAGTACAAATAATTTTACACTAGCATTGAACTAGGTCTATAACCTAGTACAAATCATTTTCCACTATAGTTGAACTAACTCTATTATCTAGTACAAATAATTTTACACTAGAATTAAACTAGCTCTATAACCTAGTACAAATCATTTTACACTAGAGTTGAACTAGCTCTATGACCTAG
>NC_041389.1:429856306-429861490 GCF_002162155.2 Triticum dicoccoides
TACTAGAGTTGAACTTGCTCTATAACCTAGCACAAATAATTTTAAACTAGAGTTGAGCTAGCTCTATAACCTAGTACAAATAATTTTACACTAGAGTTGAACTAGCTCCGTAACCTAGTACAAATAATTTTACACTAGCATTGAACTAGGTCTATAGCCTAGTACAACTCATTTTCCACTATAGTTGAACTAGCTCTATTATCTAGTACAAATAATTTTACACTAGAATTGAACTAGCTCTATAACCTAGTACAAATCATTTTACACTATATTTGAACTAGCTCTATGACCTAGGACACACAATTTTACACTAGAGTTGAACTAGCTCTATAACCTAGTACAAATAATTTTACACTAGAGTTGAACTAGCTCTATAACCTAGTACAAATCATTTTACACCATAGTTGAACTAGCTCTATAACCTAGTATAAATAATTTTACACTAGAATAGAACTAGCTATATAACCTAGTACAAATTATTTTACACTAGAGGTGAACTAGCTCTATAAAATAGTACAAATAATTTTATACTAGAAATGAATTAGCTCTATAACCTAGTACACATAATTTTACACTAGCATTGTACTAGGGCTATAAACTAGTACAAATCATTTTACACTAGAGTTGAACTAGCTCTATGACCTAGTCCACACAATTTTAGACTAGAGTTGAACTAGCTCTATAACTTAGTACAAATAATTTTAAATTAGAGTTGAGGTAGCTCCATAACCTAGTACAAATAATTTTACACTAGAGTTGAACTAGCTCTATAACCTAGTACAAATAATTTTACACTAGAGTTGAACTTGCTCTATAACCTGGTACAAATAATTTTACACTAGAGTTGAACTAGATCTATAACCTAGTACAAATAATTTTACACTAGAATAGAACTAGCTCTATAACCTAGTACAAATAATTTTACACTAGAGTTGAACTAGCTCTATAACCAAGAACAAATAATTTTACACTAGAAATGAACTAGCTCTATTATCTAGTACAAATAATTTTACACTAGAACTGAACTAGCTCTATAACCTAGTACAGATCATTTTACACTAGAGTTGAACTAGCTCTATGACCTAGTCCACACAATTTTAGACTAGAGTTGAACTAGCTCTATAACATAGTACAAATAATTTTAAACTAGAGTTGAGGTAGCTCTATAACCTAGTACAAATAATTTTACACTGGCATTGAACTAGGTCTATAACCTTGTACAAATCATTTTCCACTATAGTTGAACTAGCTCTATTATCTAGTACAAATAATTTTACACTAGAATTGAACTAGCTCTATAACCTAGTACAAATCATTTTACACTAGAGTTGAACTAGCTCTATGACCTAGGACACACAATTTTACACTAGAGTTGAACTAGCTCTATAACCTAGTACAAATAATTTCACACTAGAGTTGAACTAGCTCTATAACATAGTACAAATAATTTTACATTAGAATTGAACTAGCTCTATTACCTGGTACAAATAATTTTACACTAGAGTTCAACTAGCTCTATAACCTAGTGCAAATAATTTTACTCTAGAAATGAACTAGTTCTATTATCTAGTACAAATAATTTTACACTAGAACTGAACTAGCTCTATAACCTAGTACAAATCATTTTACACTAGAGTTGAACTAGCTCTATGACCTAGTACACACAATTTTAGACTAGGGTTGAACTAGCTCTATAACCTAGTACAAATAATTTTAAACTAGAGTTGAAGTAGCTCTATAACCAAGTACAAATAATTTTACACTAGAGTTGAACTAGCTCTATAACCTAGTACAGATAATTTTGCACTAGAGTTGAACTAGCTTTATAACCTAGTACAAACAATTTTACACTAGCATTCAACTAGGTCTATAACCAAGTACAAATCATTTTCCACTATAGTTGAACAAGCTCTATTAACTAGTAAAAATAATTTTACACTAGAATTGAACTAGCTCTATAACCTAGTATAAATCATTTTACACTAGAGTTGAACTAGCTCTATAACCTAGTACAAATAATTTTACACTAGAGTTGAACTAGCTCTATAACATAGTACAAATCATTTTACACCATAGTTGAACTATCTCTTTAACCTAGTATAAATAATTTTACACTAGAATAGAGCTAGCTCTATAACCTAGTACAAATAATTTTACACTAGAGTTGAACTAGCTCTATAACCTAGTACTAATAATTTTATACTAGAAATGAATTAGCTCTATAACCTAGTACACATAATTTTACACTAGCATTGTACTAGGGCTATAACCTAGTACAAATCATTTTACACTAGAGTTGAACTAGCCCTATGACCTAGTACCCACAATTTTAGACTAGAGTTGAACTAGCTCTATAACGTGGTAAAATTCATTTTAAACTATAGTTGAACTAGCTCTATAACCTAGTACAAATAATTTTACATTAGAATTGAACTAGCTCTATAACCTAGTACAAATAATTTTACACTAGAGCTGAACTAGCTCTATAACCTAGTACAAATCATTTTAAACTACAGTTGAACTAGCTCTATACCCTAGTACAAATAATTTTTCACTAGAATTGAACTAGGTCTATAACCTAGTACAAATAATTTTACACTAGAGTTGAACTAGCTCTATAAGCTAATAGAATTAATATTACACTAGAAATGAACTAGCTCTATAACCTAGTACACACAATTTTACACTAGCATTGTACTAGGGCTATAACGTAGTACAAATCATTGTACAATAGAGCTGAACTAGCTCTATGACCTAGTACACACAATTTTAGACTAGCAATGTACTAGGGTTATAACCTAGTACAAATCATTGTACACTAGATCTGAACTAGCTCTATGACCTAGTACACACAATTTTAGACTAGATTAGAACTAGCTCTATAACCTAGTACAAATAATTTTAAACTAGAGTTGAACTAGCTCTATAACCTAGTACAAATAATTTTACACTAGAGTTGAACTAGCTCTATAACCTAGTACAAATAATTTTACACTAGAGTTGAACTAGCTCTATAACGTAGTACAATTCATTTTAAACTATAGTTGAACCAGCTCTATAACCTAGTACAAATAATTTTACATTAGAATTGAACAAGCTCTATAACCTAGTACAAATAATTTTACACTAGAGCTGAACTAGCTTTATAACCTAGTACAAATAATTTTACACTAGAAATGAACTAGCTCTGTTATCTAGTACAAATAATTTTACACTAGAACTAAACTAGCTCCATAACCTTGTACAAATCATTTTATACTAGAGTTGAACTAGCTCTATAAACTAGTATAAATAATTTTACACTTGAAATGAACTAGCTCTATAACCTGGTACACATAATTTTACACTACAGTTGAACTAGCTCTATAACCTAGTACAAATAATTTTACACTAGAGTTGAACTAGCTCCATAACCTAGTACAAATCATTTTACACTAGAGTTGAACTAGCTTTATAACCTAGTACAAATAATTTTACAATAGCGTTGAACTAGGTTTTTTAGCTAGTACAAATTATTTTCCACTGTATTTCAACTAGCTCTATTATCTAGTACAAATAATTTTACAGTAGAATTGAACTAGCTCTATAACCTAGGACAAATCATTCTACACTAGAGTTAAACTAGATCTATGACCTAGTACACATAATTTTAGACTAGAGTTGAACTACCTCTATAACCTAGTACAAAATTTTTTACACTAGAGTTGAACTTGCTCTATAACCTAGTACAAATAATTTTACACTAGAGTTGAACTAGCTCTATAACCTAGTACAAATAATTTTACACTAGAGGTGAACTAGCTCTATAACCTAGTACAAATCATTTTAAACTACAGTTGAACTAGCTCTATACCCTAGTACAAATAATTTTTCACTAGAATCGAACTAGGTCTATAACCTAGTACAAATAATTTTACACTAGAGTTGAACTAGCTCTATAAGCTAATAGAAATAATATTACACTAGAAATGAACTAGCTCTATAACCTAGTACACACAATTTTACACTAGCATTGTACTAGGGCTATAACCTACTACAAATCATTGTACAATAGAGCTGAACTAGCTCTATGACCTAGTACACACAATTTTAGACTAGAGTTGAAACAGCTCTATAACCTAGTACAAATAATTTTAAACTAGAGTTGAACTAGCTCTATAACCTAGTACAAATAATTTTACACTAGAGTTGAACTAGCTCTATAACCTAGTACAAATAATTTTACACTAGAATAGAACTAGCTCTATAACCTAGTACAAATCATTTTACACTATAGTTGAACTAGCTCTATAACCTAGTATAAATAATTTTACATTAGAATTGAACTAGCTCTATTACTTAGTACAAATAATTTTACACTAGAGCTGAACTAGCTCTATGACCTAGTCAAATAATTTTACATTGGAAATGAACTAGCTCTATTATCTAGTACAAATAATTTTACACTTGAACTGAACTAGCTCCATAACCTAGCACAAATCATTTTACACTAGAGTTGAACTACCTCTATAACCTAGTACAAATAATTTTAAACTAGAGTTGAACTAGCGCTATAACCTAGTTCAAATAATTTTACACTAGAGTTGAACTAGCTCTATAACCTGGTACAAATAATTTTGCACTAGAGTTGAACTAGCTCTATAACCTAGTACAAATCATTTTACACTACAGTTGAACTAGCTCTATAACCTAGTACAACTAATTTTACACTAAAATTGAACTAGCTTTATAACCTAGTACAAATAATTTTACACTAGCGTTGAACTAGGTCTATAACCTAGTACAAATCATTTTCCATTATAGTTGAACTAGCTCTATTATCTAGTACAAATAATTTTACACTAGAATTAAACTAGCTCTATAACCTAGTACAAACCATTTTACACTAGAGTTGAACTAGCTCTATGACCTAGTACAAAAATTTTTACACTAGAGTTGAACTTGCTCTATAACCTAGTACAAATAATTTTACACTAGAGTTGAACTAGCTCTATAACCTAGTACAAATAATTTTACACTAGAGGTGAACTAGCTCTATAACCTAGTACAAATCATTTTAAACTACAGTTGAACTAGCTCTATACCCTAGTACAAATAATTTTTCACTAGAATTGAACTAGGTCTATAACCTAGTACAAATAATTTTACACTAGAGTTGAACTAGCTCTATAAGCTAATAGAAAT
>NC_041389.1:429861640-429868220 GCF_002162155.2 Triticum dicoccoides
TACAAATCATTGTACAATAGAGCTGAACTAGCTCTATGACCTAGTACACACAATTTTAGACTAGAGTTGAAACAGCTCTATAACCTAGTACAAATAATTTTAAACTAGAGTTGAACTAGCTCTATAACCTAGTACAAATAATTTTACACTAGAGTTGAACTAGCTCTATAACCTAGTACAAATAATTTTACACTAGAATAGAACTAGCTCTATAACCTAGTACAAATCATTTTACACTATAGTTGAACTAGCTCTATAACCTAGTATAAATAATTTTACATTAGAATTGAACTAGCTCTATTACTTAGTACAAATAATTTTACACTAGAGCTGAACTAGCTCTATGACCTTGTCAAATAATTTTACATTGGAAATGAACTAGCTCTATTATCTAGTACAAATAATTTTACACTTGAACTGAACTAGCTCCATAACCTAGCACAAATCATTTTACACTAGAGTTGAACTACCTCTATAACCTAGTACAAATAATTTTTAACTAGAGTTGAACTAGCGCTATAACCTAGTTCAAATAATTTTACACTAGAGTTGAACTAGCTCTATAACCTGGTACAAATAATTTTGCACTAGAGTTGAACTAGCTCTATAACCTAGTACAAATCATTTTACACTACAGTTGAACTAGCTCTATAACCTAGTACAACTAATTTTACACTAAAATTGAACTAGCTTTATAACCTAGTACAAATAATTTTACACTAGCGTTGAACTAGGTCTATAACCTAGTACAAATCATTTTCCATTATAGTTGAACTAGCTCTATTATCTAGTACAAATAATTTTACACTAGAATTAAACTAGCTCTATAACCTAGTACAAACCATTTTACACTAGAGTTGAACTACCTCTATGACCTAGTACACATAATTTTAGACTAGAGTTGAACTACCTCTATAACCTAGTGCAAATAATTTTAAACTAGAGTTGAACTAGCTCTGTAACCTACTACAAATATTTTTACACTAGAGTTGAACTAGCTCTATAACCTAGTACAAATAATTTTACACTAGAGTTGAACTAGCTCTATAACCTAGTACACATTATTTTACACTATAGTTGAACTAGCTCTATAACCAAGTACAAATAATTTTACACTAGAATTTAACTAGCTCTATAACCTAGTACAAATAATTTTACACTAGAGTTGAACTAGCTCTATGACCTAGTACAAATAATTTTACACTAGAAATGAACTAGCTCTATAACCTAGTACACATAATTTTACACTACCATTGTACTCGGGCTATTACCTAGTAAAATCATTTTACACTATAATTGAACTAGCTCTATGACCTACTACAAATAATTTTACACTAGAATCGAACTAGCTCAATATCCTAGTGCAAATCATTTATAGTAGAGTAGAACTAGATCTATAAACTATTACAAATAATTTTAGACTAGAGTTAAACTTGCTCTATAACCTAGTACAACCAGTTTTACACTAGAGTTGAACTAGCTCTCTAACCTAGTTCAAATAATTTTACACTAAAGTTGAACTTGCTCTATAACCTAGTACACATTATTTTACACTACAGTTGAACTAGCTCCATGACCTAGTACAAATAATTTTACACTAGAATTGAACTAGCTTTATAACCTAGTACAAATAATTTTACACTAGCGTTGAACTAGGTATATAACCTAGTACAAATCATTTTCCACTATAGTTGAACTAGCTCTATTATCTAGTACAAATAATTTTACACTAGAATTAAACTAGCTCTATAACCTAGTACACATCATTTTACACTAGAGTTGAACTAGCTCTATGACCTAGTACACATATTTTTAGACTAGAGTTGAACTACCTCTATAACCTAGTACAAATAATTTTAAACTAGGGTTGAACTAGCTCTATGACCTAGTACAAAAAATTTTACACTAGAGTTGAACTAGCTCTATAACCTAGTACAAATAATTTTACACTAGAGTTGAACTAGCTCTATAACCTAGTACAAATCATTTTACACTATAGTTGAACTAGCTCTATAACCTAGTACAAATAATTTTACACTAGAATTTAACTAGCTCTATAACCTAGTACAAATAATTTTACACTAGAGTTGAACTAGCTCTATAACCTAGTACAAATAATTTTACACTAGAAATGAACTAGCTCTATAACCTAGTACATATAATTTTACACTACCATTGTACTCGGGCTATTACCTAGTACAAATCATTTTACACTATAATTGAACTAGCTCTATGACCTACTACAAATAATTTTACACTAGAATCGAACTAGCTCAATATCCTAGTGCAAATCATTTATAGTAGAGTAGAACTAGCTCTATAAACTATTACAAATAATTTTAGACTAGAGTTAAACTTGCTCTATAACCTAGTACAAACAGTTTTACACTAGAGTTGAACTAGCTCTCTAACCTAGTTCAAATAATTTTACACTAGAGTTGAACTTGCTCTATAACCTAGTACAAATTATTTTACAGTACAGTTGAACTAGCTCCATGACTTAGTACAAATAATTTTACACGAGAATTGAACTAGCTTTATAACCTAGAACAAATAATTTTACACTAGCGTTGAACTAGGTCTATAACCTAGTACAAATTATTTTCCACTATAGTTGAACTAGCTCTATTATCTAGTACAAATAATTTTACACTAGAATTAAACTAGCTCTATAACCTAGTACACATCATTTTACACTAGAGTTGAACTAGCTCTATGACCTAGTACACATAATTTTAGACTAGAGTTGAACTACCTCTATAACCTAGTACAAATAATTTTAAACTAGGGTTGAACTAGCTCTATGACCTAGTACAAAAAAATTTACACTAGAGTTGAACTAGCTCTATAACCTAGTACAAATAATTTTACACTAGAGTTGAACTAGCTCTATAACCTAGTACAAATCATTTTACACTATAGTTGAACTAGCTCTATAACCAAGTACAAATAATTTTACACTAGAATTTAACTAGCTCTATAACCTAGTACAAATAATTTTACACTAGAGTTGAACTAGCTCTATAACCTAGTACAAATAATTTTACACTAGAAATGAACTAGCTCTATAACCTAGTACACATAATTTTACACTACCATTGTACTCGGGCTATAACCTAGTACAAATCATTTTACATTATAGTTGAACTAGCTCTATAACCTACTACAAATAATTTTACACTAGAATCGAACTAGCTCAATATCTTAGTGCAAATCATTTTACAGTAGAGTAGAACTAGCTCTATAAACTATTACAAATCATTTCAGACTAGAGTTAAACTTGCTCTATAACCTAGTACAAACAGTTTTACACTAGAGTTGAACTAGCTCTCTAACCTAGTTCAAGTAATTTCAAACTAGTGTTGAACTAGCTCTATAACCTAAGACAAATATTTTTACACTAGAGTTGAACTAGCTCTATAACCTAGTACAAATTATTTTACAGTACAGTTGAACTAGCTCCATGACTTAGTACAAATAATTTTACATGAGAATTGAACTAGCTTTATAACCTAGAACAAATAATTTTACACTAGCGTTGAACTAGGTCTATAACCTAGTACAAATCATTTTCCACTATAGTTGAACTAGCTCTATTATCTAGTACAAATAATTTTACACTAGAATTAAACTAGCTCTATAACCTAGTACACATCATTTTACACTAGAGTTGAACTAGCTCTATGACCTAGTACACATAATTTTAGACTAGAGTTGAACTACCTCTATAACCTAGTACAAATAATTTTAAACTAGGGTTGAACTAGCTCTATGACCTAGTACAAAAAAATTTACACTAGAGTTGAACTAGCTCTATAACCTAGTACAAATAATTTTACACTAGAGTTGAACTAGCTCTATAACCTAGTACAAATCATTTTACACTATAGTTGAACTAGCTCTATAACCAAGTACAAATAAGTTTACACTAGAATTTAACTAGCTCTATAACCTAGTACAAATAATTTTACACTAGAGTTGAACTAGCTCTATAACCTAGTACAAATAATTTTACACTAGAAATGAACTAGCTCTATAACCTAGTACATATAATTTTACACTACCATTGTACTCGGGCTATTACCTAGTAAAATCATTTTACACTATAATTGAACTAGCTCTATGACCTACTACAAATAATTTTACACTAGAATCGAACTAGCTCAATATCCTAGTGCAAATCATTTATAGTAGAGTAGAACTAGATCTATAAACTATTACAAATAATTTTAGACTAGAGTTAAACTTGCTCTATAACCTAGTACAACCAGTTTTACACTAGAGTTGAACTAGCTCTCTAACCTAGTTCAAATAATTTTACACTAGAGTTGAACTTGCTCTATAACCTAGTACACATTATTTTACACTACAGTTGAACTAGCTCCATGACCTAGTACAAATAATTTTACACTAGAATTGAACTAGCTTTATAACCTAGTACAAATAATTTTACACTAGCGTTGAACTAGGTCTATAACCTAGTACAAATCATTTTCCACTATAGTTGAACTAGCTCTATTATCTAGTACAAATAATTTTACACTAGAATTAAACTAGCTCTATAACCTAGTACACATCATTTTACACTAGAGTTGAACTAGCTCTATGACCTAGTACACATATTTTTAGACTAGAGTTGAACTACCTCTATAACCTAGTACAAATAATTTTAAACTAGGGTTGAACTAGCTCTATGACCTAGTACAAAAAATTTTACACTAGAGTTGAACTAGGTCTATAACCTAGTACAAATAATTTTACACTAGAGTTGAACTAGCTCTATAACCTAGTACAAATCATTTTACACTATAGTTGAACTAGCTCTATAACCTAGTACAAATAATTTTACACTAGAATTTAACTAGCTCTATAACCTAGTACAAATAATTTTACACTAGAGTTGAACTAGCTCTATAACCTAGTACAAATAATTTTACACTAGAAATGAACTAGCTCTATAACCTAGTACATATAATTTTACACTACCATTGTACTCGGGCTATTACCTAGTACAAATCATTTTACACTATAATTGAACTAGCTCTATGACCTACTACAAATAATTTTACACTAGAATCAAACTAGCTCAATATCCTAGTGCAAATCATTTATAGTAGAGTAGAACTAGCTCTATAAACTATTACAAATAATTTTAGACTAGAGTTAAACTTGCTCTATGACCTAGTACAAACAGTTTTACACTAGAGTTGAACTAGCTCTCTAACCTAGTTCAAATAATTTTACACTAGAGTTGAACTTGCTCTATAACCTAGTACAAATTATTTTACAGTACAGTTGAACTAGCTCCATGACTTAGTACAAATAATTTTACACGAGAATTGAACTAGCTTTATAACCTAGAACAAATAATTTTACACTAGCGTTGAACTAGGTCTATAACGTAGTACAAATTATTTTCCACTATAGTTGAACTAGCTCTATTATCTAGTACAAATAATTTTACACTAGAATTAAACTAGCTCTATAACCTAGTACACATCATTTTACACTAGAGTTGAACTAGCTCTATGACCTAGTACACATAATTTTAGACTAGAGTTGAACTACCTCTATAACCTAGTACAAATAATTTTAAACTAGGGTTGAACTAGCTCTATGACCTAGTACAAAAAAATTTACACTAGAGTTGAACTAGCTCTATAACCTAGTACAAATAATTTTACACTAGAGTTGAACTAGCTCTATAACCTAGTACAAATCATTTTACACTATAGTTGAACTAGCTCTATAACCAAGTACAAATAATTTTACACTAGAATTTAACTAGCTCTATAACCTAGTACAAATAATTTTACACTAGAGTTGAACTAGCTCTATAACCTAGTACAAATAATTTTACACTAGAAATGAACTAGCTCTATAACCTAGTACACATAATGTTACACTACCATTGTACTCGGGCTATAACCTAGTACAAATCATTTTACACTATAGTTGAACTAGCTCTATAACCTACTACAAATAATTTTACACTAGAATCGAACTAGCTCAATATCTTAGTGCAAATCATTTTACAGTAGAGTAGAACTATCTCTATAAACTATTACAAATCATTTCAGACTAGAGTTAAACTTGCTCTATAACCTAGTACAACCAGTTTTACACTAGAGTTGAACTAGCCCTCTAACCTAGTTCAAATAATTTTACACTAGAGTTGAACTTGCTCTATAACCTAGTACACATTATTTTACACTACAGTTGAACTAGCTCCATGACCTAGTACAAATAATTTTACACTAGAATTGAACTAGCTTTATAACCTAGTACAAATAATTTTACACTAGCGTTGAACTAGGTCTATAACCTAGTACAAATCATTTTCCACTATAGTTGAACTAGCTCTATTATCTAGTACAAATAATTTTACACTAGAATTAAACTAGCTCTATAACCTAGTACACATCATTTTACACTAGAGTTGAACTAGCTCTATGACCTAGTACACATATTTTTAGACTAGAGTTGAACTACCTCTATAACCTAGTACAAATAATTTTAAACTAGGGTTGAACTAGCTCTATGACCTAGTACAAAAAATTTTACACTAGAGTTGAACTAG
>NC_041389.1:429869450-429901282 GCF_002162155.2 Triticum dicoccoides
TCTATTATCTAGTACAAATAATTTTACACTAGAATTAAACTAGCTCTATAACCTAGTACACATCATTTTACACTAGAGTTGAACTAGCTCTATGACCTAGTACACATAATTTTAGACTAGAGTTGAACTACCTCTATAACCTAGTACAAATAATTTTAAACTAGGGTTGAACTAGCTCTATGACCTAGTACAAAAAAATTTACACTAGAGTTGAACTAGCTCTATAACCTAGTACAAATAATTTTACACTAGAGTTGAACTAGCTCTATAACCTAGTACAAATCATTTTACACTATAGTTGAACTAGCTCTATAACCAAGTACAAATAATTTTACACTAGAATTTAACTAGCTCTATAACCTAGTACAAATAATTTTACACTAGAGTTGAACTAGCTCTATAACCTAGTACAAATAATTTTACACTAGAAATGAACTAGCTCTATAACCTAGTACACATAATTTTACACTACCATTGTACTCGGGCTATAACCTAGTACAAATCATTTTACACTATAGTTGAACTAGCTCTATAACCTACTACAAATAATTTTACACTAGAATCGAACTAGCTCAATATCTTAGTGCAAATCATTTTACAGTAGAGTAGAACTAGCTCTATAAACTATTACAAATCATTTCAGACTAGAGTTAAACTTGCTCTATAACCTAGTACAAACAGTTTTACACTAGAGTTGAACTAGCTCTCTAACCTAGTTCAAGTAATTTCACACTAGTGTTGAACTAGCTCTATAACCTAAGACAAATATTTTTACACTAGAGTTGAACTAGCTCTATAACCTAGTACATATTATTTTACACTAGAGTTGAACTAGCTCCATAACCTAGTACACATAATTTTACATTAGCTGAACTAAAGCTATAAGCTAGTACAAATCATTTTACACTATAGTTGAACTAACTCTATAACCTAGTACAAATAATTTTGCACTAAAATGTACTAGCTCTATAACCTAGTACAAATCATTTTGCACTAGAGTTGAACTAGCTCTATAACCTAGTATAAATAATTTTACACTAGAAATGAACTAGCTCTATAAACTAGTAAAAATAATTTTACAGTAGAATTGAACTAGCTCTATAACCTAGTACAAATACTTTTACACTAGAGTTGAACTTGCTCTATAACCTAGTACAAATAATTTTACACTTGAAATTAACTAGCTCTATAACCTGGTACGCATAATTTAAAGTAGCGTTGAACTAGGGCTATAACCTAGTACAAATCATTTTACACTATAGTTAAAAAAGCTCTATAACCTAGTACAAATAATTTTACACTAGAGTTGAACTAGCTTTATAACCTAGTACAAATAATTTTACACTGGCGTGGAACTAGGTCTATAACCTAGTACAAATCATTTTCCACTATAGTTGAACTAGCTCTATTATCTAATATAAATAAGTTTACACTAGAATTGAACTAGCGTTATAGCCTAGTACAAATCATTCTACACTAGAATTGAACTAGCTCTGTGACCTAGTACACATAATTTTATACTAGAGTTGAACTACCTCTATTACCTAGTACAAATAATTTTAAACTAGAGTTGAACTAGCTCTATAACCTAGTACAAAAATTTTTACACTAGAGGTGAACTAGCTCTATAACCCAGTACAAATAATTTTACACTAGAGTTGAACTAGCTCTATAACCTAGTACAAATCATTTTACACCATAGTTGAACTAGCTTTATAACCTAGTATAAATAATTTTACACTAGAATTGTACTAGCTCTATAACCTAATACAAATAATTTTACACTCAATAGAAAAAAAGACACATTCGTGATATTTTGGGCCAAACGAAAAAAAAACTGTCATACTTATGACACTTCTACGACGATATTGTGAAAAAACCCGGTATCATCATAGATGTGTTGGGATCCTACTTCTATGACAAAAAATCATGACAAAAAATGGGCTTTTCATCCTGGGCGGACCGGAGACGCAGCTGCATGACATTCTTTGGGCCGTCCATGACGAAAAAACCATGGTAGAAGCGAGGGCGAGGAAAATATCGGGGTGTTCCCGGTTACGGTGGGTGGTCAGGGCAGAGCAGTGCATGGAGGTTTGCCTGTTTCTCTCGTACATGCACGCGCATGAGTGCGAGGCATTGTGCTCTAACTGAACCCGAGCGATTTTACTGCAGGCTACGCATTACTGAACCCGAGTGATCAATCAATGGCTGTTAACTGAACCCGATCGAGCGATTCCTTCGCTACTGCTGCTAACTGAAGCTGATCGATGATGCCTGTGGATGAACAGTGAGTGTTGCTGGGGGGGTTGGATGAACAGTTCCCGGTGGGGGTGGATGAACAAGACCCCGTGGTGTTGCCTCTGGATGAACAGGACCCCGATCGATCAAGCCAGTTGGACCTGGATGAACAGGACCCCGTGGAGGGCTGGATGAACAGGACGACCCCGTGGAGGGCTGGATGAATAGTAGATGGTGGAGGGGTGGACAAACAGTAGCCCGTGGAGGGGTGGTTGAATAGAAGTCCGTGGAGAGGGGTGGTTGAAAGAGGAGCCAATGGAGTAGCGCGCGGTGGAGGCTAGATGAACAGGAGCCCACGGATGAACAGTTGCGGGTGGAGGCTGGAGGAGGTCGACGGTGGATGAACAGTATCCCGTGGAGGCTGGAGGAGGTTGACGATGGAGATGAACAGTATCCCGTGGAGTCCCGTTTTGCGGTACGCCACACCCCTCCCGATGAACAGGACCCCCGTTTCGATCGTAGCGCTCCAACACAAGTCCGTTTCCTTTGTTTTGCGGTATGCCACACCCTTCCCGATCAACAGGACCCCGTTTCGACCATAGGAGATCCAACACAAGTCTGTTTTCTCTGTTTTTTCGTACACCAGACCCCTCCCGATGAACAGGATCCCGTTTCGAACATGGTCGGTCCAACACAAGGCCGTTTCCTCTATTGTGCGGTACGCCAGGCCTCGTTTCCATCAATTATTCCGTCCAAGCCCTCCCAATGAACACGGCGATGCATTCCGTTCCGACCCAGCTGGTTGGCTCCCCATGAACACGACGATGATGATGTTTCTTCGTTCCGACCCAGCCATGTACACAAGCCCTGGCCGTACGTATGCGCAAGTAGGCGTTCGAGACCCCTCCCGTATGTACATACGTGGTCATATTTTCTTTCTTGCACACTGGCTGTTGTATGTATCGTGTACATGCTACATGTGCACCTCTACTACGACACGTGCGCGCCTCTATATTACGTACACGTTCGCGACCAGAATGACAACGCTACATACGCTTCGACGAGGTGGGTCCCGACTGTCAGGCACTTCCTTGCATGCGAAGATGTAGCTGGTGGGTCCCAGCAGTCAAGGGGGCAAATTGTATTTTTTTGCCAAGAAGCACTTCCTTGCATGTGAAGATGTAGCTGGTGGGTCCCAGCAGTCAGGGGGGAAACATTTTTTTCATGATATACGGTGGCCCGTCCGGTGGGTCCCTGTTGTCAGGTGGAGGAATCATCATTTTCTGCGTAATAAGGAGGCACTTCCTTGCTGCGGCCATGGACCCAACTATCAGCCTCTCTACGTACATTCCACATCCGATGGAAGCCATTCCTTGACCATGTTGACCACGCCGTGGCGAGAGCACCAGTGCGGTGGACGACGGCAAGGCGTAGGAAGGGGACGACGCGGAGCCGGGGAAAACGCGGCAGTGGAAGCCCTTGCCGAGAGGAGTACGAGGGTTCACTGGTTTGGCTGCGGTGTGAGACTGCCATCACCGCAGGGCCTGCCAGCTGTGGGAATAGTAGGGGGCGGTGAGGCCTCCGTGGCATGAACGGCGCTGGTTTGGGCGGCTGGAGCAAGAAGACCGGAGGTTGAAGAAGCACTATGGTCGTTGGATGGACATCATACAGTCACTTGAGCTAGAATCGTTTATATTGACTAAGTTGACAAAGCCCTCCGTCCCCCTCAACTTAGTAGGCCCACAAGTCAGCCACCCACCAAGATGGGTCCCAGCTAGCAGGGGGAGTATTTATTTTTTTGTGCGTAATAAGGAGGCACTTCCAGTGGGTCTGAGCTGACAATGGGGGGAACTTTTTTTCACGAAATACGGTGGCCCGTCCGGTGGGTCCCAACAGTTAGGGGGAAATGATTTTTTTCACGAAATACGATGGCCCGTCTGGTGGGTCCCTGCTGTCAGGTGGAGGAATAATTATTTTGCTCGTAATAAGGAGGCACTTCCTTGCTGCTGCCGTGGACCCAGCCGTCAGCATCTCCATGTACAGTACTCTTCCGATGGAAGTCGTTCCTTGACCACATTGACCACGCCGCGCCGAGAGCACCAGGGCGGTGGACAACGGTGAGGCCTACAAAGGGAACGACACGAAGCCGAGGAAGACACGGCAGTGGCTGCCCACGCGGTGGAGAGTACGAGGGTTGACTGGTTCGGCTGCCATCGCCGGAAAATAACAGGAGGTGTGGGTGAGTATATGGATAGACAGGCTAGGGATGCGAGTATGATGGGGCCGTGAGGCCTGCCCGGCAGCACAGCCGGCCACGGGAGGCGGGAGCAGGCGGTTCCAATGGCGCTGGTTTCGGTGGCTGGGGCAGGAAGATCAGAGACTAAAGAAGCATGATTGCCGTTAGATTGACATCTAACGGTCTGACGCTGGTAGAGTCGATTGTTGACTAAGTTTCTTTTTTAGAAACCTTGTGTACGCATGAACTTAGTAGGCCCACAAGTCAGCCTCCAAATTTGTGGGAGACAATATAGAGCCCATTTGCTATTTTTTAATAATTTGCAGCCCATTTGCTCATTCTTAAGTAATTTATTATAGCCCATTTTCTGCCCAGGACCACGGTCAAAAAGTTCAACCTTATTTTGCATATTTTGGTGGAGTCCGAACTGTTGTAATCCCGAAATGATAAACATTTTTAAGAACTTATTGATTTGACAAAAAAATCGTTTTGTTTTTGTAAGCAAATAAGATGTAGGACAATTGAGTTGGTTTAAGGGAAAACCAGTGGTAAAAAAATCAGCGTTGGGAGGGAAAACAACAATAAAAATAAGGATATAAATATGAAAAGGGAATTTTATGTATTTTCAATACAATGATACGTGTATATCACTACAAAAAAATACACTTCCGTGATGATACTGTTTGTCACAGTAGGTCGCATTTTTTGTCATGCATGTACATCCATGACAAATTTATGACAGAATCAAGATAGTCATACCTGTGCTGTCGTAGAAGTGTTCCGTGACATTACCAAAATTATCATCACGGAAGTGTCCACTTCCATGACGATAAATCGCGCGTCACATAACTGCTTTCGTCAAGGGTGACCGACACATGGCATCCACCGTAACGGAACACCGTTAAGCTATTGGGTCGGGTTTTGGATCCGATAACCCGTTAGCAGCCCCGACCAATGGGGATTTTCCACGTGTAAAATCATCATTGGCTGGAGCAAACACGTGTCTGCTCACCGTTGGGACAGATGTCATCCGCTCATTGGACCGAAGGTGCCTATGATACAGCGACACATGGCACGGCCCAACAGAGGCCCATTCCTATGAAAAGGCCGGCCCATTTGACTTGGTCAAAAGGTGGTGGGCCGGCCCACGGAAAGCCTATTAACGGTCTGTTCTCATATAGCCCATTTACAGCCCGCTAACCCAGGGCCCGTTACGCCCTATCCGAATTAGGCCCAGTAGCGTCATCTGGACCGTCCTATGATTCAGCCCGTTTTAACTTCCGGCCCATGTGTGGCCCATGACTTCTTTCGGCCATATGAGGACCTCTGTAACTCTTGGCCCATTAACGGCCCGTGGTGAAACTGGCCCGTAATGAACAGTGTATCACTTTATACCCATTAACGGCATGTTATTCCATTGGGCCGTTTCCAGCCCAAGTTATCTTCCGGCCTTCTCAGGGCCCATTGATTCTTGGGCTCATTTGCAGCATTCGGTTACATACGGCCCGTTACTGTCATTTTCTGCTTGTGGGCCAAATTCAGCCCGTCGTTACAGTCGGCCCGTTTGCGGGCCGTTAATATGTTGGGCCGTTTTCATGTCAAAAAAACCCGTTGGGCTGTTTTCATAGAGTTATCAAATACGGCCTATTAACGGCCCGTTATGGTGCACGAATAGTACGACCCATGACTGGCGAAATGATGATACGCCCCGTAGAAGGCCCATGGATCCTACGGCCCGTATGAGGCCCATGGATAGTACGGCCCGTAGAAGGCCCATGGACCCTATGGCCCGTAGAAGGCCCATTGATCCCTAAGGCCCGTATAGAAGGCCGATGGATCCTACGGCCCGTATAGAAGGCCAATGGTCCTACGGCCGAACGAAGGCCCATGGATCATACGGCCTGCAGGAGGCCCATGGTTACAACAGTCCGTGTGTTGCCATGATTATTTTGGCCTAGTTACCAAAAATAGGCTATTGTGGCCACTAGAAAAACACAGAAAAAGAACTGCAGTGACTACAAGCAAACAACTAAACAAGACAATAAGGAAAGAAATAAGCAAGCAATTAAGGCTAGCCTATTGCCGCTATTACACAGATTACATCCACTGGGCATCAAAGTTCGCCACCAGTGCAAATATAGGGAACAAAGCAGCATATTACATACACTTGTCTGTCAAAATTGGCCACCAGTGCAAATAAATGCGGCAGCAAAACAAGAGCATAACTGAAACAACTTCAGAAGAGCTCAAGAAACGTTATCCTAGGTATCCACCATGCTGGCAATAAGCTTAGCAAGTTGATTAGCTTTGTCCTGTTTGGCGCTAAAATCCTCCAACGCTTGCTGTTGCACCAGAAAGTATGCATCTGAATGCTCCAGGGACTTCCGCAGTCCTTCCGCTTCTTGTCGCAGCACAGCTGATCGATGTCTTTCAGCTTGTAGTTGAGACTCAAGAAACCGAACTGATTCAGAAAGTAAGTTTGAATAGCTTGTGCATGCGGTAGTGGCCAGTAACTCGAACACTAAACCAAGACAGGACTTTGGGGTTGTCTCGCTGTCTTCAAGATAGTCTTCCTTAGCTGTTTTATCAGCTTTGTTGGAGACCAACAAGGATGTGTCACTATCCTGAACCTTATCTGCATTACTTCCTTTACCATTGCTTAATAAGGCACTCCTTCTCCAATATTCTGTCAGCATTCTAAAAGAAGAAACAAGCAGACACATAACAAGTTTAGCATGTACTAGTATATGAAACTCATTTCGGTGAACCAGTTCATTAGTAAGGTGGACATGATTAAACTACCAAGTCTTCTATTGCCAAGTACTAGTACATAATAAAAGCATCAAACAAACATATATCTATGTCCTATGGTCACTGCATTGTCTTGCCAAATCAAAATAGAGACACGGTTCAAATCATATCAGTTCAAGACAAAGCAGTAGTGAAAGAATACAAAGCGTGGGAAACTACACGGCACAACAAGATTTCAGATGGGTACCACGGGTCTACATGTACAACAACACTATTGGCTCTATTGTGATGCTATTAATGTGCATGATATGAAAGTCAACTGTATATACAATTGAAATTGAAATCAACAGAGCTATTGATAAGAGCAAACCTGTTAAAGAAACATGGGTGAACATACCTACTGTGCCATTGGAATTTCGATTGGATCCTTCAATTTAAAAATAAGTTCCTATCAGTAAATACAGTGATACAAGAGCAAAGCAATCATAGTTAAAAAAAGGTGCGCCTAAGCGAGCGCTTAAGCGCACCTAGGCTCTAGGCATTGGCAAAACGCATTGTGCATAACTACGCATAATCTGTGCATAACTGCGCATAAGCATGTGCTTTGGTCAGTAAAGCGCAAGGCGGTGGAAAAACGCACAATTAACGCCTAGCGCTTTTTTGAACTATGATAGCAATGGAATCTTAAATTAGAACAGTTGTTCTTCAGGTTTAGGCACTTGTTTTACATGAACAGGGTATAGTAAGATGCAAGAATAAAATACTTAAAAATAAAAAATGAGCTCATAGACCTTACCACATTCTTGGTTCGGGACCAGTACAGAACAAGGCGTTCCCAGTCATTGTCCAGTAAATGTGTCTCAGGAGAACGTAAGGGAATTTGATGAGTTTCTTTGCCGGTGAAGTATGTTTTCTTCAGGTAATTCCGATACTGCCACCAATCATTCTTGAAGATAGCAGAGGTATTAGCACAGGTTACCTCATCCCGAGTTTCCAAATTAGTCCTTCTCTATAGAGAAAAATGGGAAAATTTGATGTATTCTAACCATCATGGAGGTAGGATGTATGGGACGAAGCAAAGTAATTGCCATGAATAACATTACTTACACATAACTCCTGGACAAACACCTGCAACTGGCATTTTCCTTCATCTTCAGTATAATATTTCCAAGATGGGAAGATACGCACATATGATTTAACAACATCAAATGCGATAGATGCTAAACTACGACTGGCTGGTTGTGCTTCCTCCACCGGAATAGGCGTACTAACTGGTGGAGTTGGGGTTCGCCGTGATAGTACTGGCCCTTTGGGCACTGGAGCTGCCTTACTAACTACTGTTGTTTGGGAGCTCTGTGGTGGAGATGGTGCTGTGTCAACAGGAACTGGGTTACTATCAGCTGGGGTTGGGGTTAGATTGGGTGAAGCTGGTTCTCTGTCCATCGCAGTAGGGGTACAATCTGTGGGAGTTTGGGTTATGTGTGGTAGGGCTGGTTCTTGTGCATGTACAACCGGGGTGCTATCTCCACCAAGAGGTAGCACTGTTTTATTTGAAGATCGTGTTTTTATTCCGCTAGATACTGGCATCACCCGCTCCAATTCAAATGGCTGATAAACAGGAAACATAGTTGAATGTACAGACATTGTATGAGAGACAGATGCAATAGATAGTGTGGAAAAAAGAGGGCATGAAATAGTTGACATATTTATTGTTTAACTAAAACGGATAGCATGACATAATTTCACATATATGATGTCTATCTAAACTGGATAGCATAGCATAACATAATTCAAAGATATGATGAATAGCTAAACAGGATCGCGTGACATAATTCACCTACATGTTATCTAAGTATTCAGGATCGCATCATTTAATTCACATATGTGATTTATATGCTAAAAAGAGGGCATTCGATATGATGTCTGGACTAAGAACATGGTGTTGAATATTGTGTATATGACGTCTAAACTATGCAATGCAAGACACCGTATGCATGATATGAGCAGTATAACCGTGCCAAGTTAGAGCATACACCTCAGTGGGGGAATAGGACTGGTGATCTATCTCTGAATCCATCTTTGAGGAGCTATCGGGACCCAACAAGAGATCTGCTTCGACAGGTAGCACTGTCTGCTCTGAAGGCCTTGTTTTCACTCCAAAATTTTCCATCTCCCACCCAAATGGTTGATTCACAGGAAGAGTAGTTTAATGTACAAACATTGTCGACAAATGGAAATGTAATGAAGAAAAGGATGGGCAAGATATCATACAAATATATGATGCCTGGTTAAACGGGATGGCATTGCACATTTAACACATATTATGGCTGGCTAAAAGACATGAGACTGCATAATTCCCATATATGATATAGAAACTAAACAGGTGGCATTACAGAACATGTCTAAACAAAGCAGATGACATATATGATGTCAAAAGTAGGCACTGCAAGGCAACATATGCATGATATGACTAACATCATCATGCCAAGGTAGAGCAAACACCTTGGGGGGTAAATAGGAGTGGTCAGCGGCGTCTGAATACGCCTCAGAACTGATATCTTCCTCTGGATTACAATCTGGAGAGGGGTGTGGAGGGTTTGCCATTGAACCCACCATGGAGCGATGTCTGCATGACATTGTATTGCCGCGCAAAACTCTTCTCTTTTTCTCTACATGTTCAGCATGACTGTGTACAATATCTGACATGCATACGAAAAAAATATGGTGAGATTATGTAAGGAGAGCATGCAGAAATTTAGAGTGATGGTAACAACCAGTGGATCGACATTTTTCCGTTGAACCAAAATAGCCCTAATGGATCGACGTGAATGTATAGTAATAAGTGACGCAACAAGTGTACAACCTCTTTGCCGTAGCCGTGTCGACCTCAGCATCATTGGCTTGGTCGCTGAAGCAGTTGAGGCAGAGGTGGCTGTCGGAGGTGTGGAGGAAGATCTGAGGAATCTGTAGACGGTGTCTAGGGCACTGCTCTGTTGTGATGGATCGTTCTGTCATTGGAGCAGCTCCCGTGAGCCGTAAGACGTCAAGGCTGAAGCAGCACAAGATAGACATCGTCAATCTCAAGTGGGATTCTAATAGCATCTCCAATAGATGATGAAAAATGGATGTAAAATTAACATCACCAAAAACCACCTGACTACAACAGATGAGGTAAAAACTGTTGACTCTGAACTTAACTGTCGAAACTGAAATTAACTGTGGAATCTGAATGCTACTGTCGAAATTGAACGCAATGGTAGCAGAGAGACACTTGACATGTAGTTTAGGGAGGGCCTGCAGTTCATCTTCAACCTGCACACCCCTGAGCCGCCTGCCACCACCGGCCGAACCACCGGCCACTGCGCCGCCTCGCCGCCCCGAAACAACTCGCCACCGCCGCCCCGGCCAGCCCTCTAGCCCCCCCCCCACCCTGAACTCTAAGATAGATAGTGGGGTACCTCTCCGGCGAGCCCCCGTCCCTGCTGCGGGTGGTTCTTCCTTAACTCCGGCGAGCCCCCTCCCCCAACCCCTGAAAATCGACTGCCCCAAAAGTCGATTCAGTCGACTGAAGTGTTGCTTAATCGGAGCAGAGTAGCAGCACGAGCGAGGGGGAGAGCAGCAGCAGCAGCTGGGTGAGCGAGCGATTGAGCGAGAGCCGGAGCAGCAGCAGCAGTGCGAGCGAGCGAGCGAGAGCCGAAGTAGCAGTAGCAGATCCGGCTGGTATGGACGCCGCCGCTGAAGGGGCCTCGCACTGGGGGAGAGCCGCTGTGGAAATGCCGCCCGCGGCGCCAGCTTCAAGGTAGCCGCTCCATGGGGGTGCGGATGGATCACCGTCGGTGCCGGGAGGTCGAGTTAAGGAGAAGGTGCGATGCGATGAGTGTACAACCTCTTTGGTGGCGCCAAGTAGGCCTTGGCTTCGTCCGAGGAGTCGGTGAGGATGTTGTGGTTCCAGTGGAGCAGGTTAAGGCGACGCTGTGGGGATGGAGCAGTCACGATAGACGAGGCGATCGTCGGAGCAGCTCCTTGGAGGTGGAGGACGGGGCGGCTGAACCGGCGGGACGGCGAGATGGACGAAGGATCCTCATCCGGGGAGGTGGACGAGGGACGTCAAGCTGTTGTGGTGGACGACGTCTTCGGGGAAGAGGCTCCGGCTAGGCAGCGGTGACGTGGCGGACGGAGGAGGGTGGGGTTTCACGGCTGGAGCAGAGAGGTTATGGCGGCCTGGGATTTCGAATGGCGAAAAGGGGGCGATGGGAGGGGGTGAAGCATGACTTACGGACGCGCTTGTCCAAAATGTAGGGTGTGTTACAAAAGTACCCCCCACCGATTTGAACTAGTGGCCCTTTCAGCTCAGGGTTAGAAGGGGGATTTCGCGTGTCGGGATTTGGCAGCTGGAGGGAGTTTTCGCGCGCATTGTAATTTCGGGATAGCAAGGCGCGGGTTGTGAAGGCGCCAGTTTTGGGAGCACGATATCTGAATTTTTGGGATATAATATACCTAACGTGTAGTAATATTGTACTTGTACGTACCAAATCAATTCACACTTCCCTCAACCAAAAAGAAAACGAAAAAAATAAAACTATTCACACCACACAAAGAGAGAGTCTTGCCCCGTTTTACTATACAAATGCTATTCAAAGCTACTCCCTCCTTCCATCTATATAGGGCCTAATGCGTTTTTCGATGCTAACTTTGACCAAATATTAGAGTAATGATATATGACATGCAACTTACACAAAGCACACTGTTAACTTCGTCTGTGAAAGGTTCTTTCAATGATATAATTTTCACATTGTGCATGTCATGTACTATTAATCTTTTCAATAGTCAAAGGCGGTCTTAAAAATCTCATTACGCCCTATATAGATGGAAGGAGGGAGTATGAATCCATGTTATGTCCGATTAATTTTTTTTGCTTTGCTGTATAATGCATGTAACCTACTCATACCAACATTTTAGTGCATTCCAAATGTCTATACTACCGCTGCAATTCGAACTAAATTTGAATTTGTTTCTCTATTTTAATAAGAATCTACAATCATGATTGTTGCCAACTTCAACCATCATAGTTTCCTTGCTATCCGCCAGATATAAATCGAACGGCCTATAATGCAGGATGGCAGGCACACCATCATCAACAACTCTGTTTTTTATAAGAGTAGAGATAAAATATATTAAATGTAGTATAACATGTTCATAAACACACCATGTGTATCACCATTATATATATTCACACATACGTCGGTTTAAAACACTATGATAAATTCTTCAAATATCCGAATTCGCTTTTTATAATGAAGTATATATGATCTCTATTCGCCTTTTCCACCCACACAACCCTCTTATCTTTGTAGCTAGCGCTAACTTTCTCTTGTGCATGCACACGCCCGCATCCCTCTCACCCTCCCTCAGCATTCTCTAGCTCCATCGTGCAAATTCGTCTTTTCACTTTAGGTCATTCACCCATGGTGTGTGTAGGCCCCCCAGCTCCTTCTTTACGGCACACATCGACCGATATGCCTCTCTAGCCAGGTGTGCCTAGCACAAACACAAGCTTCCCCTCTTCTCTTGTCACCGTCCATGCCTCACTCCCACCACTCTTTTCATCGTTCTCGTACTCGCACACTCCTCCCTGCTCGATATAGTATGCCTCTCGTACCACCTCCTACATGCATCCCTCTATCTCTATCCTTCTCCTCGTGCCTCGTTTGCTTCTAACACACACATGCATGTATACCGATCGATCTCCCAACATATACCTGGATCGACTTTAACTACCCCCCCCCCATCGATCGATGTACCTCACAAGTTATGTCTCTCCTTTCTCTAACAAAGGGAGATTGATCTTCCTATGTAGTTATGTCTGCTTACCACAGCCACATCGTCCCCCCTCATCATTCGTGCATGCCTCCTGACCCGTCTCTCACACGCATGTGCACAGACAACAAGCAGCCATCTCCTCTCTTATTGATATTGCGGGCGTGCCCTCCGTTTGTCTAGCAAGCCAATCCCACCATTTGTTAGAAGCAACTCCACTACCACCCCCTCCAACACTCTAGCTCTGTCTCTCTCATGCACATATGCATGGATGCCGATCGATCTCCCTTAATACATGAGGCAGATCGATCTCCTTAATACATGAGGTAGGCCTCTCTCCTCCTCCACACGCATACCAGCCATTGTACCTCTATAGTTAATTGGGCCTCCCTCTTCCCCCACCACACATCGATAGTCGAGCGCTGCAGGTAGGTATCCATGCCACAGAGACAAACTGCACATGTCCCCTCTCACGTTCCAGTAGGCCAGCCACTCTATATCTTTGACGTGGGTACACACAAATTCGATGGCACTCTTTACCAATCGCGCGCACACACACACACATCATCCCTCTTTTCAATTCTATGGACACCTCAAGCCGGTGATACCTACACTCTCTTCTCGTGGATCGCCCCCTCTATATATATGTTATATCCAGGACTCTATTTCACACACATTGCATATGTTACATTTTTTTGATTGACCCCCCCCCCAAAAAAACTCTCAAGAACCCACACACTATATCTCTCTAGGTTTGTATCTCTCTCACACAACCCCACGTAGGTGGTGTACGTATACAAGAAGATAATAGGTGCACCGTGCACGTACTCACGCTTCGTGCCCAGCCACACCCGCGCGGGTACACGGTGGAGCTCATTTCTTTACGAAATGGCAGCCCACGTGCTAATTTGAACGCCTGTAGTGGTTGTTTACCTAGGGAGGTCATGTACCACGCCTGCACGAAACAAAGTTTGACTTGATGCGTTGCTGCGTTATTTTTAAATAAAGCTATAGCGCTCAATGGCACGTACATAGAATATAAAACGATTTTTATGGAGAAAAAGGTAGTCCGCTTACTATATACAATGGAGCCTTGCGTGCCTGGTTTGTCGCTCTTCAGAGTATCTCACACAAGGCTGCAGTGGCCTCTCTCTCTCTCACCGTTGGTCACTGATCCGGCCGCATCTCATCTGCTGGGGGAAAGGGAGTGCGGTGGACTCTCTCTCTCACCGTTGGTCACTGATCCGGCCACATCCTGTCCGCCGGGGGAAAGGGAGTGCGGTGGCCTCTCTCTCTCACCGTTGGTCACTGATCCGGCCGCATCCCGTCCGCCAGGGGAAAGGGAGGAAGTGCATCATTTCTCCGTTCGACGGCGCCGAGGCAGTACGTCCCGATCTCCGGTACACACCGTTATCTCTGACCAAGCTCCGGCGCGGCAGGGCCTACACCACCTGCTCGCAGATTCCGCCCGCCGCCGCTCACCTAGTTACATCCCGACAACCTCCAGGTATCCCCTCCGGCCTTGCTCCACTGCCCGTCTTCCCACGTCGCTGCATGTGGATCTTCCATAGTTCTTTGCCCAAAACGTAGCTCGTCCAGCGTACTTTCCATATTGCATTCTCGTCCTCACACCGTTTTAGACAAACACAACCATGTTGTTATCTTCCCTTAAGGCAAGTAATATGCTTCTTTTTTGTCGTCACATGTGTCATCAACTGTTATTGGCCAGTAATTGTTTCCTTTCTACCTCTTTTTTGCAAACAGGGCTATCCATTTCACCTCGTTGCTATTGCGACCTTTTGGTGAACTGCACAAATCACTTTTTTCTTAAGAGTGTTTTGTGCAGTTGTACTAAAACGTCACATGGGCAACGTATCTACATTTCAGTGCGACTGCACAAAGAGAGATTGGTTTTGCTCTATCCTCCTCATCCAACTCCGAGCCTAATCTTCTCCAACTAGTTAGTCTTAAAAGAGACAGCAAAGGTGACCGGCTTCTATTTATGTGTTTATTGTTTCATCAGCAGTCCTCTATTATCGTAATCACACTTAATATCTTTGCAACAGGGACGCTCAGCTCTATTTTAGTGGAACTGCACAAAATGATCGGAATGTTGCATGCTCCAAACAGCTACTTTTTTTTCCAACATGCCTTGTTGATTTAGACAGAGCTGGGGGGACGTTGCTGCCAATGAAAGCATGGATCAATTTTAATTTAACACCTTCTCACAACTCTGTCTTCAGTTGTGATGTAATTATTAGCTCTGATCTTCTAATAATTGACATGCATTAGCAAGGAAGTTAGTTTTTTATTGTTTCCGAAAGAGCATCGATGGCAAGACACGCGAAACAGAAGCTAAAAGCTCACACCATTGTACAATTTCATGTCTCGCTGGAAAATTATTTGTATAGTACGCCAATTATGTAAAAAAAATGATGGAAGTTTGATAGCATTGCCAGAAGCCTCTTCATCATCCGGGTCCATGTGCCATGCACTAAATTATACTCCTTCGTTCCTAAATATTTGTCTTTTTACAAATTTCAAACGGGCATATTTTAGAGTGTAGATTCACTCATTTTGCTTCGTATGTGTACTCCCTCCGTTCCTAAATATTCTATTTGTCTTTCTAGAGATTTCAACAAGTGACTACATACGGAGCGAAATGAGAGAATCTACACTCTAAAATATGTATATACATCCATATGTGCCAGTCCATTTGAATTCTCTAAAAACGCAAATATTTGAGTAGTCACTCGTTGAAATCTCTAGAAAGACAAATATACTCCGGAGTATATTTAAGAACCGAGAGGGTAGTGCACAACCGCATGGGAGACTCAGCCCGGTCATTGCGCCGCATTAATAGTGAGTAATGAGCAGTCAAATCATAAGCCCCACCTTTCCCAGTGTAAGTTGCTCTAAAGAAGCAACCATCAATACGCTCTTCTTTGAATCCGCTCATACTACTCCATCTATCACTGTTTATACAGCGCGCTTCAGAAAAAAGAAAAAAGAAAAAAGATATGTGGGACCAAGGCGACTAGCGATCGGACTAAAAAATAGCATTGGTAGTTATAGCACGGCGTCTATTACTAGTAGAGGGAATAATGCGTACACACATGCATGCAGTGCTTCCACCCCAGGTACACACATGCATGCACTTACTCCACTCCGTAGTTACATGGAGAGAAAAATGTGGACTTGATTGCGGTTACCACGCCCTAATTAATTGAGCATTAAACCAAATGCGTCTAAAGTCTCTCTGGTGGTGGAAATGCATTGAGAGAAATGCATCATAATGAAGCGCGCCCTGTAAACTGTGACAGAGGGAGGAGTAGTATGAAGGTTCAAAACCAAGTACGCGTATGGCCAGTCAGTCAACGCACCTCCTCTTGGCATATCACTGACATGTGGGACAGGAGTGTGAGCAAACTGATCTCAATTAACGGCAAAGAGCCAACCCGCCGTTCCTTGAGAGAGACGAGGAGCGAGAACACACAGACGGGTTCGCATGGAGGCCAAGATATATTCAAGCATGGTTGGTTGATCGATATCATTCATTACATGTTGGGCTGCCGTTTTCCGCCCTTCTCCGGAATAAACGTGTACTTTATCAGAGAAAAATGAAATAAGAGAACAAATGCTCCACCATGTGGTTCTAGTAGTAGTACTACTCGTACTATTGCGCTTGGCTCTTCGCCTCTTCATGAAGTCGAACAATGATGGTACTCCGCATGTTGGGTACTACAGTGTATGCCTCTGACAATCTGACACCGAATGGACTGATGTATGTCAACCGAGGGTAGGTTGCATTAGTCAAAAGGCGTAAGAGAGCTTCACCTTGTCATGCAAGCTTCTCCTCGTTCTGCGAGTTGATGGGACACACCAAAAAGTAGTGCTAGTCCATAGTCCCTTCTTTCCGGTTAATATGGCTCAATCCTTTTTGTGGGTAAATGAGAGAGCTTTATTCATATAGAAGCATTCTTAGGACAATCAGCCAAGACACTGGTCACTGGGAAGCGAGGTACCCCGCAAAAAAAGAAGTAGGAAGCGAGGTGTTTCATCAAGCATGGTTCGCACGAAGATGCGCCGCAAGGTTTGCTGACCTGTTTACATGCTGAATAACAAAAAAAGTTTGTAATAGGATATGAGCCAGAATTAAGCGAGAAGTGTGGCGACTGTTCCATGCAATCAACTTCCATTATCACATGCGAGAACCCTCAAAGATAACCAAATGTGTTGAAGATTACTTTATCACATTTTAAAATTATAATAAGAGTGCAGACGCTCCTCCATCCAGTTCCTAGTACTAGTATAGTATGTACCTTTATAGACTATATTAGTAAACTTTGCGCTTGGTTGTTCGCCTATTCGGGAAGTCGAACAATAGTAGCACTAGTAGTATAGTGTATGCTTCTGGCAATCTGACACCGAATTAACTGTTGCACGTCCACCGCCTGAGCGAGGGAGAGCTTGCATTTGTCAAAAGTTTCTCCTTGTCCTGCGAGCCACCGCGCGCAAGTAATGCTAGTCCATACTGCCTCCTCTCCGATTAATATGGATTAATTTCAAACGAGATAAATACACTGTCTGTCACTGTATATTTGTAAAAATATGGTCAGTGGACTTCATAATACGCTCATTGCGCTCAATATATATATTTTCCGGTGTTTATACGGTCACTAGCTCACCCTGACTGAGTATGTGTGTGCATGCACGTGTAGGTTGAGCACTTAGCGTGACCGTGCATGCTCCGTCGTGTGCTCGGACATGCATGCATTAGGGCGTCGCGCGCATTTTTGCGTCCATGTGTACGTGTGACTGTTGCATACACGTAGGGGGAGTACGTGTAGGGGCCACTAAGGAGCAGTCAAATCACACAGTAAGTTAGTTGGAAGAAGCAACCATCATTTCACTCTTGAATGACACGTACGCAATTTAAAATGGTTGATATGGAGAGAAAAATAAAACCACTATATATACACTAGCAGGAGCCTAAGCTACAAGCCTGCTTGCTAAGGTTGCTCTCTTCACAAGCATAGAACGACGGGCCTGATCCCGCAGCTAGGGGAAGGGAACAATGTTCTGTTTAGACACGGTCGACATCGGCGAGGGAGAAAACCCACAGTCGGTGCGTCCCAATCGGGGGTCACCACGGTTTGGCCCGATGTCGCATCCCAACTGCCCTTCTAGCTACAGCCCGACATCCCAGGTAATCCATCTTCCTTTTGGAGCCGGCTTGCTCCACTGCCGTAGCTCCATCTCCATGTCGATCTTGCTCTACTTCTACCGGCTTCTACTTGTGATGAGTTTATGTCTCATGAACTAGTGCCAGTACTATTATTCTAATCACACTTCTTCAATATCTTTGCCATCAGGGATGCTCAGGTTGATTTTAGTGGAACTGCACAAAAGCATCATATGATCCGAGGGTGCCAGCCGTCTTTCCTTCGACAGGTTCTACCTGGCCAGGGAATTAAATCATGTTTAGGGTTTAGGGTTTAAGTCGTAGTGACCCCATCAGCAGTTTTTCTTTCGTACACGCTCTCACAACTTTTTTCTTTAGTTGTGAAGTAAATATTGGCTATGATTTGTGAATCATTGAGATGCATCAGCACGCGTGTTAGTTTTACTTTGTATTTGATGGAATGTTGTAATGGGGCAACCTTGGAATAGGAATGAAAATGGAGTGGAAAGTTTCCGTTTTTCCGGAGAAAAAATGGAAACAGAGAGAAACCAATGTTTCGTTTCGTTGGATCGCGCCATCCAGCAAAACCAACGTTTAAATCACGTCTGTCGTGTTTGTGTCTCACCCTCCTCCACGGCTCGACGCCACACGGTTGCTCGGCATGCCACTCACCGCAAACCGAGTATATGATAACTTTCCCGCCTGCATGTCGATGGATCGCGCCATGGAGTACTACTAGCACTACTGGAAGAGATTGACGAGTTGGGGGAGGACAGCTAGCTGTAGCACGGACTTCCAAAAACTTTTTACATGCATGTTGTAGCCGGCTATTGCGACCTTTGAATGCGGAGCAGCCGCGTGCACCCGGAAGCGGCGCGGGCGACGCTCTCTCGGCCGGCGCGCCGCTTCAATGTCGGCGCCAGTGAGAGGTCGCGTCTGCTCTGGCCGGGCATGAATGCGGAACTGACCGTTTCGGGCGGGAAGCACGCGCGGGTGATGAAGAGGGTTCGGGTTGGTCAGGACTGGCCGTGGCAGCAGTCCGGACGTGCGCAAACAAGAGATGTTGTACGTTAATATTACTGCATATATAATTAACAACGTAAATAATGTGCCAGTTGGACAAATATGATTGGAGATGGAGATGGAAATGGAATTTTACGTAAACACGGATATGCATGTCTATGTCTATGTGCGTGTGCGCGACGACTCTTGCGACCTGGAAGCGGGGGCGTGTTTTTGATTGAGTTTTCTTCCTTGGTATGTTAGAAAATCAGTTTGTCCAATTCACATCTAGATGTTATTTAAGGATATCACGTCTAAGCTCCCACAAGTATATAATGTAGCAACAAGAAACAAAAAAATTAGGACAAAAAAATAGACCACAAACAGAGTGGACATCAACTTAGATGTGCCATAACTATGTCACATCTAGATGTGTCCTAGACAGACCCTTAAAAAATTGTCCACCGATTTTCGTTTCTCTTTTCCGGAAACGCGCGTATTCTATTTAAAACCACTGCTATGGAGAGATTTTTTTACTCCATTATAGCCTCTTGTTTGATAGAGTTTCTCGCGTCTCGCTCTCTCACCCTCTTCATATCAAAACAAGATGACAGTGTCTAGTCTATCTCTCTCCTCACCGGTGGTCACAGATCCGGCCGAATCCCGTCCGCTGCGGGAGGTGAGGAAGTGCAGCGTTGACGTTGTCGCTGTCAGCGACGGGGGGAGCCGATGCGCACCGTCCTCTCGGAGTCGGCGCTAGCGCGGACGAAGATCCTCCGCGCCCTTGTTCGCTTCCGTCGTGTGTGCAGATCCCGCCCGCCCGCCTAAACGACATCTCGCCCACCTGAGGTATAACTTGTTGTACTAGTCCAGCTCCCCAGGTTGCTGCGTGCGGGTTTTCTTCTATGCGACTACTCCCCAGCTCCCCATGCATAGTAGCTAGGGTTCGTCGGCTGGTCCAACATCACCTACTAGTACTAGAGGAAATGCCACTTGAAAAGTTGTCCTGATTTATGCCTCGGTGGAGGTATACATGTTGTTTCGACAAAAAGTACATGGTGGTTGTGCGGTCATTGTCCATATGGTGGCAGTACCATCACTGGTTAAATGAAGAAATGCTTTTTTCTCGGGTATCCTGGTTTAGTTCCCATCAAGATATAATTATGATGCTTCTGTTTGTTGGTGTACTTTTCATTAACCCTTTTTTATATTTTTGGAAACAGCGATGCATGTCTCCATACCCAGGCATGTCTTCCTCAATTTTAGTGGAACTGCACAAAATTGGATGGCCATTGTTGTTCCGCCTCACTGTCCTCTGCCACGTGGTTCTTCCTTCCTCGAGCTTGATTACTAAGAAGAAACACACCACAGTGAGGATTTGTTGAACTTCATAAGTGCCTCACCCAAACTTGATGCCAAATGGATGATGCATCACCACGATGACCTATCGATGCTCATGGTCGCGCCTCATGGTTGCGTCGGCTGGTGAAGCTGATCGATTTTCAATGAAAAACAAGCTGTCTTCCATCAGTGCTCTTTGCTTGTTACGCACAAAGATGATATCCTTCGTCAGTTCACCTTGGTTGCGTTGAAGACGCAGTCGTCTTTCACTTTGGTGCAATTTTATCACACAATTGGCTATGAACCAAATGTTTCCTCGAAGAAGGATCGACGTTGGTACTAAGAGCATAAGTTTTGTATTGATTTCTAAGCCTTCTCACAACTTTGTCTCCAGCTCCCCTGTAATTTTATTTGTCCAGCTATTAACTTTGATTTTAAAAATGGTGTGGACTAAAAACCCGGATGGACGTAGTAGCCCTCCATTTTTATTTACTCCGCATATTAGATTTGACTGAAGTCAAACTTTGTAATACTCTCAAACCTTTCCGATAATTGAAATTAAAATTCTTTATTTGTACACACTCTCACACGTTTCCGATAATTTGGCACATGTGTGGTTGTTCACTTAAGGGAGGGTAGTGTACCACACGTGAAGGACAGGAAGTGCGACCAGGACGCGTGGGCATGGATCGTTAGTTCATCGGAAGTAGTACTCTCTCTGTACATTAAATAAAGAGTTTGGTTTCGTACTTACACAATTTAAAACGATTGTTATGGAGAGAATAAGAAAACCACTCCACTATATATTAGTCGTATACACACGAGAGTACTATATGGACGCAGCTTCATTGACTTAGTGCACCTGCCTTTGGGTTTATGACAGGTGGGCCCAAAATATGGCTGGCTCACCTGTCATACAGCCAAAAGTAGATGGAGTGAAGGCACCGGAGCTCAGTCCATACTACATTAGTATATATATAAGCGGGAGCCTCAGCGCTTGTTCGCTAGGGTTTGCACTCTCCACACGCTCGCCGCAATACATATATGTTACACGCTGGAGGCTCAGCGTTCATTTGCTAGGGTTTGCTATATTCATAGTCTCTCACCCTCTCTTCATCAGATCTAAACAAGACTAGGTTGGCCTCTTGTCTCTCTCCCCCTCACAGCTGGTGAAGGAGGCGTCTGTATCCTGTCGCACCGGGAAGGGGAGGAGGTGCAGCGTTAACTCTATCGCCTTTGGCGAGGGAGGCAATCCACTGCCGGCTGCACTGTTCTCTTTCACCCAGCGCCTGTGCGGGAGGGCCACCGACCCCTTCTTCCTCGTTGCCGTACGTAGTGTGGGCAGATCCGGCCTACCGCCGCACGCCTTGCCACATCCCGACGACCCTAAAGTATAAGTTTCTTTGAAACCGTCGTTGCTCTAGCTGCATGTGGATGTTTTTCGATCTGTAGTCGAATCTAGGTCTTGGTTCAAAGAGGAAAGAAAGGTGCGGTGGGGTGGAGCATGAATCTAGGACGTCATTCAATGAGGAAAGGAGGGAGGAAAAGTAGTATAGACTAGCTATCCAGCCGCTTTGTTGGTCGAAAAGGGAAAAGGAGGGTAACCCAGTACACACATCTGTAAGGAACCGATCTCTTTTTTGAAAAGGGAAAGAAACTGGGGGGGTCGGGTAGTTTGTGCAGGACTAGATTTGCTGCCCTCACATAGGAAAAAAGTTCAAAGAGAACAAATATGGGACCAACACAGATATGCTGCTTGGCTACATACTCTGCATCACCCATTTATAGGTGTGGACACACATGGTGCTAGCATGTCCCATATAGCTATTTTGTTGTTGTTAATCTAAGAATGCTGCCAAAAAATTGAAGCCATGCCACTGTTAAAAGTAAATTACATTTTTAACGAATGTTGTTTCAAGAGAGTGTCTCTATTAATATGAATCAATGCTACCATTTTAGAAATTCTACTATCCTACTTTGTTTTCCATCCAAGATAAGTTAGATGCTTCTTTCTGTCACCGTTTGTTCCATCCTCCTTTATCGACAAGTAATTGTTTCCTTTTTTGCCTCTGTTAAAACAGGGGTATCGATTCAACTTGTTGCTATTGCGACATTTTGCTTCGCTACTCGAAACACTTATGTTTTAAGAGTGTTTTGTGCAGTTCAACTTGAATGTCACACCGGTGACTTTGCTTAATTTTGGTGGAACTGCACAAAAGGAGATCAAGATTTGTTTCCAGTGTTCCTGTCGAGTTGTTTCAAATCTTGGTCTCTACCACATGATATCTATTCAACTTGTTGCTATTGCGACATTTTGCTTCGCTGTGCGAAACACTTTGCTTTATTTCAGTGCAACTGCACAAAATGAGATTGGGTTTCCTATTCGTGTTAGCAGATTCGTATTTTATCCTGGTGTTCTCATGAAAGGTCAGTACAGGCCTTCATCCACATGATTGTGCAGTGTGCTTTGAGATGTTGTGCTACTTATATTGGTACTGTTTTAAATAAATGTTGAATTGAAGCTATTATATTGTTGTCTTTTCCCATTAAGTAGTGAACAAAAATGGGACCAACCCAGACATGATGCTTGTTGCTTTGTTACAACAAACTCTGCATCACCCCCTTTATAAGTAGATGGAAGCACATATTGTTGTTGCGCCCACTCTCCCCGGGAAATATTTATGCTTTTCGTTAATCTAATGCCGCTGGTAAAATTAAGCAATGCCACTCTCAGAATTAATTAACTACTGAATCTTAGTTCAAAACTGCAACACTTGTTAGGAATGGTACTATCCTGCTTTGTAGTTCTTTCTACATGTTTAACCAAGGTATTGTTAAGATAATGTCTCTTTAAAAATGAATCAGTTGCATTGTTTTAGGCATGGTACTTTTCTGCTTTGTCGTTCTTTATACATGTTGAACCAAGGCATTGTTAAGATAATGGCTCAGTCAATATGAATGAATCACACCGATGGAGAATTGCTCCTCTCCTGCTTTCTTTCCCATTAAGACAAGTCATCAACCGTTATTTCTCAGTAATTGTTTCCCTTATACTTATTGTTGCTTAGAGGGATATCAAAATTAAAGCTCGGTTTTATTCCGACTTTGGTTTTAGTTGAACTGCACAAAAGGAGCCAATGTGTCCAAGGCAAACTGCTGCGTTACTGGGTCCAGTTGGTCGTTCCACTTTGCAGAAAGAAGCAGTCACTGGATGCGGTACATTACAGAAGGAATGACCGAGAAGCTTTACAGAGTATTATTAGACACTGGTGACATGACTAGTCTGCAGAGACCATTGGCAATTTAACAACACGTGGAGTGCCATGGGCAAAAAGTGCCCAAACAAGTACAAGAAGCTAAGACAGGACACGATCATAGGCATTACATATTTTGAATGGGAAAAGCTTGTCAAAGTTTAATCATTGATGTTAGCAAGAAGACGTTAGTTTAATATATTGGAATTGGAAAACCTTGTCAAAATTTGCTCATTGATGTTAGCAAGAAGACGTTAGTTTAATATATTGGAATTGGAAAACCTTGTCAAAATTTGCTCATTGATGTTAGCCAGAAGACATGCATTTGATATTTTTGAGTGGGACGCCCTTGCTGTGAGCAGCGTCAAGTGTTTTTCCTATTCCTGTGTTCAGTTTAAAAGTAAATAGTTACTCTGCTGAGATCTTCCTGTGTTAAGAGTTTGTTCTGAATATTGTCTATGTAATGCCAGGCCTTGTGTTTGATTGCAAAGTTGAGCTTGGAATGTTGTGGCATGCGGCATCACGAGCTGTTCACCGTGCCTCCTGAGAATAATGCTTAGTATTGTTTTGCATGTCGATCTAATGCGAGTGATTTGCTTGTTAAGAAGATCATCCTCTTCTGTTGTTTCCGTGCGTAAGAAGTTCATCGACTGATGTTTCATTCATAGCCTATACGACATGTCGGGTAGGTTAGACGTGAAACCTTATGATCTTCCGACCAACTCATGATATTAGACCGTGATTGGATCGCCGTTTTCCAACCAAAACCGCTTGTAAAACTGACGCTTGTAAATTAAAGCAGATGGTCTTGGGCGAAGGCGCTTGGTTGGTCGATTGCCCATGGATGGCATGATACGCACGTCGTGCATGTATCGTCTGGAAATGTCGTCCATATAGCAATGCTCGTAAAATATACACTGGTCTCTCAAATTACAAGCGTAACCCGCCGGTTTACTTACAGACCTCGGGCCTTCCGATGACGAGTAAATTACACTTGTATGTTAATACAGGTTTGAAATAAACCAGAGCTCCCAAGTGCGACCTTACAGTTTCATGCCGTCTCAGTTTCTCGAAGGTGCTCATAGGTGTCCGATGATCCTGGCTTCCTGAATGAGCAGCGGGCGTTGTATCAGACCTCCGTAGGGCCCGCGAGGCCCTCTCCGTTGTCCTTCGAGTTGTTGCGCTCGACGTGGCGCCGAGCATTGTTAACATGGTCAATGAACATGAGGATTTAGGAGATGACTTTATTTTGACTGGATGACACTAGGGACCCTCTAGGGCCATAGCGTACGTACGCAAGTGCCTCCTTATTATGTACAACTATTTTTTTTTGCTTTCTCCTGGTTTCCTGACATCACGGTCCCACACCATTGTCAACCTATGTAGTCAATATAAACGAGAGAATTGCACAAGGTGCGGCCGACAGCTGGGACCAAGCAGCTCAAGCAGTATTTGTGTTTTTGAGGCGTGAGCACTGCAGAGTTTTTCTTGGCGATGATTTCGTTGTTGTTCAGAGGAGAGTAGGGCATTAACTAGGCGGGCTGTGGCCCGTCTAGCCCAGGCCAGATATCCAGCCCAGATACTACTTTTTTCAAGATGAAAATGGCTAGCCCAGCTATACGTCCTTTTGAGGAATACCCAGGCAAGGTCAACTTGTTATTCTCCGCCCCGCTGTGCTGCAAATCTTTCCTAGGAGGGATGCATTAGGCTTAACAGGAAAATGGGCTTTAAAAATAATAAATGGGATGTAATTATAAAAATTGGGCAGTAACTATAAAAAAAATGCACCAAACATGAAATTAGTTTATAAAATATTATTTATGGATTTTGAAAATCTTAAATTTTCATTGTTGTGCGCGCAATGTTTCGTTGGATTTTTACGTAATACAAATTTATATTTAATCTGAATAGAAATTTCGGGATAAAAATATTTCGGATCCCATAAAAATGTGGGAAATTTTATTGAATTCCGTCTTCAACGGTTGGTTGAAATTATTAATCGTTGTCCTAGCTAGAAAATGGGTTGTACTTTTAACAAACTGTAAATGGGCTGTTGTAAATTCCATTAGAATTCAAAAATGGGCTATACATTCTTACAAAACGCAAATGGGCTATAAGTTCTCTGCCACACACTTGTGGGCCTACTAAGTGACGCGTCCCCTAAAAAAATAAGTTGACGCATATGCAAGGCTTTGTCAACTTATTATAGTCAACACACGGTTCTAGCAGCAGTGGCCGTTGGATGTCTATCCAACAGATGCCGTGCTTCTTCTTCAATCTCGGATATTCTTAGCTTCGACCGCCCAAAAAATGATTCCTCCCCCTGACATCTGGGGTGCACCGTTTCGGAGGCTGACCTGTGGGCCTACTAAGTTGGAGTGTACCAAGGGCTTTGTCAACTTAGTCAATATAAACGATTCTAGCTTCAGTGACCGTACGATGTCCATCCAACGGCCGTAGTGCTTCTTCAACCTCTGGTCTTCTTGGTCCAGCCGCCCAAAGCAGCGCCGGTCGTGCCGCCAGCTCCTGCCTCCCGTGGCCGGCTGTGCTACCATGGAGGCCTCACCGCCCCCATACTACTCCCATCGCTAGCCAGGCCATCCCTCCACTCACCCACACCCCCTGTTATTCTGCAGCGACAGCAACCTCACACCGCAGCCGAACCAGTGAACCCTCGTACTCCTCTCTGTGCGGGCTTCCACTGTTGTGTCTTCCCCGACTCTGCATCGTCCTCTTCCTAGTCTTCACCTTCGTCCATCGCCCTGGTGCTCTCGGCGTGGCGTGGTCAACATGGTCAACGACCGACTTCCATTGGAAGAGTACTGTACATGGAGAGGCTAACAGCTGGGTCCACGGCGGCCGCAAGGAAGTGCCTCCTTATTACGTGCAAAATAATTATTCCTCCACCTAACAGCAGGGACCCGCCGGACGGGCCACCTTATTTCGCGAAAAAAACATTTCCCCCCTGACTGCTGGTACCCACCGGACGGGCCACCGTATTTCGCAAAAAAAACGTTCCCCCTGCTGTCAGCTCGGACCCACCGGAGTGCCTCTTTATTACGCACAAAAACATGAATACTCCCCTGCTAGCTGGGACTCACCTTGGTGGGAAGCTGACTTGTGGGCCTACTAAGTTGACGGGGACGGAGGGCTTTGTCAACTTAGTCAATATGAACGATTCTAGCTCGTGACCGTACGATGTCCATCCAATGGCCGTAGTGCTTCTTCAACCTCTGGTCTTCTTGCTCTAGGCGCCCAAAGCAGCGCCGGTCGTGCCACCTGCTCCTGCCTCCCGTGGCCGGCTGTGCTACCGCGGAGGCCTCACGGCCTCCATACTACTCCCACCGCTGGCCAGGCCATCCCTCCACTCCACTCACCCACGCCCCCTGTTATTCTGCGGCGACGGCAGCGCAGCCGAACCAGTGAACCCTCGTACTCCTCTCCGCGTGGGCATCCACTGCCGCGTCTTCCCCGGCTCCGCTTCGTCCCCTTCCTAGGAATCGCCGTCGTCCACCCCTGTGGTGCTCTCGGTGCGGCATGGTCAATGTGGTCAACGACCGAATTCCATCGGAAGAATATTGTACGTGAAGAGGCTGACAGCTGGGTCCACGACAGCCGCAAGGAAGTGCCTCCTTATTATGCAGAAAATAATTATTCCTCCACCTGACAGCAGGTACCCACCGGATGGGCCACCAGTATTTTGCGAAAAAAACGTTTGCCCCTGAATGCTGGGACCCACCCGACGGGCCACCGTATGTCGCGAAAAAACGTTCCCCCTGCTGTCAGCTCAGACCCACCGGAAGTGCCTTCTTATTACGCACAAAAAAATGAATACCCCCCTGCTAGCTGGGACCCCCTTGGTGGGAGGCTGACTTGTGGGCCTACTAAATTGATGGGGATGAAGGGCTTTGTCAACTTAGTCAATATAAACGATTCTAGCTCCAGTGACCGTACGATGTCCATCCAACGGCCGTAGTGCTTCTTCAACCTCTGGTCTTCTTGCTCCAGCCGCCCAAAGCAGCGCCGGTCGTGCCGCATGCTCCTGCTTCCCGTGGCCGGATGTGCTGCCGCGGAGGCCTCACCGCCTCCTACTATTACCACTGCTGGCCAGGCCCTGCGGCGACGGCAGCCTCACATCGCAGCCGAACCAGTGAACCCTCGTACTCCTCTCCGCGCGGGCTTCCACTGCCGCGTCTTCCTCGGCTCCTCGTTGTCCCCTTCCTAGGCCTCGTCGTCGTCCACCGCCCTGGTGCTCTCGGCGCGGCGTGGTCAACGAGGTCAAGGAAAGACTTCCATCGGACGTGGACTGTATGTGGAGAGGTTGACAGCTGGGTCCACGGCCGCAGCAAGGAAGTGCCTCCTTATTACGCGGAAAATAATTATTCCTCCACCTGACAGCAGGGACCCACTGGACGGGCCACAGTATTTCGCGAAAAAATGTTTCCCCCCTGACTGCTGGGACCCACCAGCTACATCTTCGCAGGCAAGGAAGTGCCTGATAGTCGGGACCCCCCTGGCCGAAGCGTACGTACCGTTGTCATTCTGGTCGCGAACGTGTACGTACATATATACTGGTGGATGTAGAGGCGCGCATGTATCGTAGTAGAGGCGCGCACGTAGCATGTACACGTACGTACAGCGGCGAGGGTGCAAGAAAGAAAATACGGCCACGTATGTACATACAGGCAGGGTCTCGAACGCCTACTCGCGCATACGTACATGGCTGGGTCGGAACGGAGAAACAGGGTCGTCGTCGTGTTCATGGGGAGCCAACCGGCTGGTTCAAAACATAATGCGTGGTCGTGTTCATCAGGAGGGCTTGGACAGAACAGGCGATGGAAACAAGGCCTGGCGTACCGTACAACAGAGGAAATGGCCTTGTGTTCGACCAACCAGGTTCGAAACGGGGTCTTGTTGATTGGGAGGGGCCTGGCATACCGCAAAACGGAGGAAACAGACCTCCTACGGTCGAAACGGGGGTCCTGTTGATCGGGAGGGGTGTGGTGTACCGCAAAACGGAGGAAACGAACCTCCTATGGTCGAAACGGGGGTCCTGTTGATCGGGAGGGGTGTGGCGTACTACAAAACAGACGAAACGGACTTGTGTTGGAGCACTACGGTCGAAACGAGGGGGGAGGGGTGTGGCGTACCACAAAACGGGACTCCACGGGATATTGTTCATCTCCACCGTCGACCTCCTCTAGCCTCCACGGGCTACCGTCGACCTCCTCCAGCCTCCATGGGCTCCTGTTCATCTAGCCTCCACCGCGCGCTACTCCACCGGATACTGTTCAACCACCCCTCCACGGGCACCCCTCCACCGTCTATTGTTCATCCAGCCCTCCACACCACAGGGTCCTGTTCAACCACCCCTCCACGGCCACCCCTCCACCCTCTAATGTTCATCCAGCCCTCCACACCACGGGTTCCTATTCATCCGGAGGCAACGCCACCGCTCACTGTTCATCCAAACCCCCTGCAACGCTCACTGTTCATCCCAGAGGTAGCATCAATCGGCTTCAGTTAGCAGCAGTAGCGAAGGAATCGCTCCAACGGGTTCAGTTAACAGCCATCGATCGATCCCTCGGGTTCAGTAATGCGTAGCCTGCAGTGCAATCGCTCGGGTTCAGTTAGAGCCCAATGCCTCGCTCGGGTTCAGTTAGAGCCAACGCCTCACACACACGCGCGTACATACGAGAGAAATGCGCATTGCTCCGCCCCCGACCTCCCACCGTAACCGGCAACTCCCCGAAATTTTCCTCCCCCTCGCTTCTACCATGGTTTTTTCCGTCATGGACGGCCCAAAGAATGTCATGCAGCTGCGTCTTCGGCCCGCCCAGGATGAAAAGCCCATTTTCTGTCATGAATTTTTGTCATAGAAGTAGGAGCCCACCACATCTATGATGATACCGGGTTTTGTCACAATTATCATCATAGAAGTGTCATATGTATGACAGAAAAAAATTTCGTTCGGCCCAAAATGTCACGGATGTGTCTTTTATTTTGTAGTGTATGAACTAGTAAAACTATAGGTAGAGATTAGAAAATGGATGTAGGACATGCATTTCAAGAGGAAAATAGAACTGGGTTGTGTGTTTGATTTAGTAAAAAAAACTGCATGCGGATGTTGTAAGACAAAACATAATGAACGCTAGCGGGCCAGAGGCCAGTAGATACCTGCTGGATCTTTGTGCCCCGTTGTCGTCATGGGATGGGCATGTTAAAGACAAAACCAAGCCTGTGCAGTCTACAGCTTAGTTGAAACTTGCTTGACCTGAAAAAACAATACACATGCTCAATAAACGCGAGAATTCTGCAAGTCCAGACTGATAACTGGGATGCAGCAGGGAAATTGTTTTTTCATTGTGATAATAAGTACATGCACTTGTTTCGAGAAATTTGGAGAGATGGGAATTCGAACGGCAGGTACTTATGCTACCCATCAAATAAAAATCAGGTGCCTGAAAATTCGTTTCGAAACAAATGATTCAGCTTTATATCAACGTCGACCCTCGACATGATGGTTGGAAGCAAATGCAAGTTCATACCAAAAGATCGTTAACAACAATACCAACTTGCGGACGACAAGGTAGTACAAGTACCAATACCAAACTAACTTATAATCTTTTTACTCCTGGCCCTAGTGTTCGTCTGGTAGAAAATCTTGCAGAGGACCAGCTCCCGCTCCTTCTCTTGCTCCAGGTCCCCGAGGTGGTACTGGTGCACCACCCAGTTGGTCCTCTGTTGGTCAAAGTTCTTGTTGGTGCACAGCACCAGAACCTTTTTGCTGCCCGTCTGCCGGCCGTTGACCATCACCGGTAAGGTATTGCCGGTCTTGTGCCACATCGCGTGCATGCCGCACTCCAACTGTATCTTGCAACACGTCCACATGCCCCTTTTGGATGCCCTAGAATTGCACTGGAAGAAATGCTTGCTTAGGCCACTCAGTGTGATACCTGCAGTATTGTTGAATACAAGTTTTAGTGTATGTAGTTGGCATTTTCATAACATCTTTGGCATGTTGCAGTCACTTGTTTCACTTTTTATTAACTGTCAAATTGTAATTGCTTCACCAGGTCTGTGTCTAAAAAGAAAAATAGAGCTATAAACAAAAAATATGTTTGTGCAAGTAGACGGTCGATCAGTATCTTACCTGGAAGTTTCTCAGGATGGGTGTAGCATATGCCGTGCTCGCTGCCGATGGTTGGTATGAACAAATCGATGAGAGGGTGAGATCTCACGCTGTCAGCACTCACTTTGGCCTCAAGGTGCTTGATCAGCTCCTGATCCATGGGATCGAACTTGACGCTAGCCGGCAGCACCGGCCAATCCTTCTTCGACATGCATCGGTTAATTCCAGTTATATGGTACTCAATGTATGATCAGTCGACTGTTTTAAGTGAATGATGAAAGATTTCGACAGATAAGTGGTACTCCAAATCTGAAGTCCAGAATACGCGAACACGCCGCTGGGATTCTTGTGTCACCTCACGGCCAGCATGTAGTCACGTCAATTCAATGTCTGGAAATGATGAATAAATTGACCGATGTATACTAGTACTGCTACTTTACTACTTACTAGTCGTATTTAGTGTCACATTTTAACCATAGGTTTAACTAACAAGTACGCACGTGAAGCCTAATTGATATATCTATATATATATATTGTTACTAGTAACAGAATAATATTCTGTTACTCCAGCGCCCTAGAGAACGAGATGAATTTTCTTCGAACCAGTACGCCCGTGCGAAAAAATATTCAAATCACCCACTCAAGTTGTCTGCAACCACCTCTTCCCACTCGCCGGCCTTCCCCTCTGCCCCGCGCGCCACAGGCCAACCTCCACCACGCGCGCCCCCTGGCCAGCCTCCACCCCGCGCACCACCGGCCAACGTCCATCCCGCGCTCCCTCCAGCCACCCTCCACCCCGCGCTACCGGCCAACCTCCATCTCGCACTCCCGCAGACCACCCTCCACCCCGCGCGCCCGCTGGCCAACCTCCACCCC
>NC_041389.1:429901701-429911094 GCF_002162155.2 Triticum dicoccoides
GGCCACCCTCTATCCCACGTTCCCGCCGGCCTTCCTCCAGTCGCGCCACCCACCAGCCACCAACATCGCACATCGCCTGCCTCCTCGTGTACGGAATTGGATATGCCCCCCGACACCTCTTCCTCCCCCTGCCCCCCGCACATGGAAGCTAGTGGCTGGTGCCATTCGATGCTTGCTCTGCTCCATCAACTTCAACCACCGGCTCATGAGGTGCATGCCATGTGTTCGCTAAATTGACTCAGTGCAGTGGAGCTCCATTTTTACTTTGTTTCATGTTCATGTGCAGGTAGCTCGTTCTTGCCAAATTTTGTAGCTTAGATGACTTCAGAATGTTTATCGTGTGTGCTCTACCGTCGCGTGCTAGTCCAAGAATTCCTATCATCACATAAGTCCATGTATTACTACCATGGGATTTCAAAGAAATTCCTGTACCACATGCCATGCCCCGGCCCCATGTTCCAGCGTCGCCCTCCACAACCTCAGCACACCTCTGCCACCCAGGTCATTCACCTCCACCACTGATGTTCGTTCAACGCCACCAGGAGAACCCTGTGTGTCAACACCCCTGTCAACCCCGTGCGATTTTGTTCTCTCAGCTTCAAAGAGGGTCAGTTCAGAACTTTGAACGCCCAGAGGTTCAGTTCAGAACTTGGCCTGGTGACACATTTGGTTTCTTTTCTGTAGCTCACACAACCCAAATAACAGCTGATCATTTGATAAATTTTGGGTTCAGCTTCACACTACGCAAGAGTGCATATTCTGTTGCTTGCTTGTAAGTTCTAATAATAGATGGGTGGTTTTGCTAATCAGTTCAAGCTCAAATAACAAAATTCCTCGCTGAATTGCATCGTTCTTATCTATTGTTTTTTTGCTCGATTGATATCAGCCACTACAAGTCCTTTTATCCAGCCATGATAGAGATCCATTCAAATTAGTCATTCTATGTTTACACATTCAGATATACTAGTTGACCTGCTGAAAGATACAATATGTGTACTGTCGATAATCTCAAACATGTTTTACTCAACTTTAGAAAACATGTAATATTGTTGTGCTGCTTTGCAGTGTCTCCAGCAGTCCTACTTCTCCATGACGGCAAGGACGACGTTGCCATGCGTGCACACTCTCCTTTCTTTCTACTTCCGAGACGGTGAGGAGCTCCAGCAGGTGGCTGCCGGTGGGATCCGTAGGTCAGCCCCCATCTTCCACCTCCCCTACTCTCCTCTTCAGAAGGAGCAACACCATTAGGAGCTCGAGGTAAAATGAGGACGGCTGCAGCGATGCATCGTGCAGTTCGCCCGCTCCTGTCCGACAAGTTCTCACCGTGCATTTTTGTGTGTGTAGAAATTGGGCTAATCTAGTTCGCGAATTTGGTCTACTTGTTGTAAATCTGTCAGTTCAAGATAAGTGCCTTCTGATCCTAGAAATTCAGTCCTTTGTGAATATTGCTTGTTTCAGAAAGAAATAGACTTTATAATTGCATCACATGGTGTACTGATCAACATAAACGTCGTGTACTTAACAAAACATGCACATTCTATCTATTTAGCCGTGAGTAACACTTAAAAAGGTTTGGTATGCACAACAACAAATTGAGTCTTTGATACGGGAATACACACACCCAATGCCACTGTAGATAGATAGATGGCCACCCCCTACCTGATGTGTTTAATTCAAAGTTCCAAACCCAATGTAAACTGCTCCTGTTGCTTAACAAAAAAAATCACTTATTTGGACTGAGGAATAGTACTTATTGCCATGATCTATTGAAGCCAAGATCCACTGCAGCATTCAAATCCCTTCAATTCACTTCTGTCTCCCTTGATAAGTTCAGTGTGTGTAATGGAAAAAACAAAAATATAATAGTTCAGTTCACTTCAACCAGTTGATATTGGATTATATTGGTTGATTGCAAAATACTTTGTTTTTTGCCCATCGCCGTGGCCCTGCTCCCTAACCAACACCACCGGCCAACAACATGGCCCTGCGCCCTGACCATCGCCACGGCCCCTCCTTCTCACGCTGCCGCATCATGCACTCACCACGCCGTGTGTGGCATCCTCTTGGCGAAGCGCCCGTGCTGTGTCGCGGGCCAATTTTCCAGTGTCACCCTCCGCTGCCTCAGCGCACAGGCAGTTCACCTCCGGCACCCCAGGCCGTACACCACTACGAAGAGAGCCCGTTCAACTACATGATAGAGAATTTTTGTACCAGACTTAGTATTAGTTCGGTGTGTAATCTGTCGTCAGTCCATGAAAAATCACAGAAATAGTTGGTGTGTGTGTAGAAATATCGTCAGTGCAAGTTTCAAAAATATGTAAGTTTAGATATATCACCTAAATAACTAATGATTTGCAGTGATTTCTTCAAATTCTGTAAAGTTTAGATATATCACCTAAAGTATCGTCAGTGCAAGTTTGAAAATTCTGTAAGTTTAGATATATCGTAAAGAAAAATGGATGAGTCACTGTCTGCTTTATATTCATGTTCTCTGCAGCACATGTAGCAGTGGGACTGACTGGGAGTGATCCCTGAACCATTTGATTAAACGCCATGGTTTCCAACTATGGTAATGCTACTAGAAAGTGTTAGAGGCCATGAAGCCTCTTGGCTTCTCCAATAAGCAGGTTTGGCTAGTCCTGAAGCGCCTCCTCAAGTTTCTGAGTATGCGATGTGTTGATGGACGCATCCTAGGCGGCAAAGCATGACGTGTTTTGTCCTGCACCAGAAGCTTTGGAGGCGATGTGTTGCCCTTAGTACTTTCTTAACAAATCCAGCAGTGTTGGTTCATATAGAACTTGAAATTACCTATCTGCCACGGGGATGTACTGCCCTTAGTACTCTCTCAACAAATCTAGCAGTGTAGGTTCTCTGGTGCACTAAGTATTTCCGGCAGCAATGCCTTCTTATATATTTCTGCTTTCATGTATTAAACCTTACAGTCTGGTACTATTTCATGATAATATGTGAATTGAAAGAAAGGTTCAACTATTTGTTATTTTAGCTGAGTTTAATTTCTTATTCTCATTTAGTTCAAATTCGTATTCTACTTCAGTTCAATTTCTAAAATTTTGTTTAGTGTTATACATACCCAAGACTAGAACTCTTGGATGATTACATTAGATGAGTTAATTAATTAACTATGTTTTCCAACCTCAGGTGCAACCTTGCCAACAGCATGTTGGCGGTTCCTCTGTTTCTCTTGTTGCTGCTCCAAGCCGCAACACCTCATGTCGTCATCATCTCTACAGTGCCACCGCTCCAACCTGTCCCCTGTCACAGCCCCACCACTCGTTGTCGATGCACTCCAACCCGAGGACCTCCAAGATGGAGGTCGCCTCGCAGCCTAGTGATGAGGTAACTCATCTTCCTTGTGCGTCCTTCGCCCACTGTGCACCCTATTGCCCTCGACCTCCTTCCTCACAGGCATGCTACCACAACTTTTATTTTTATTTTCAGTTTAACTTGTGTGTTCTTTTCAGTGCATTATGCTTTAAATGTGCACAGTCCCGAGGCAAAATGATACATTTTAGTTTGCTTTGCCGCAAGGGCATCGCTGAAACTTAACTTCTGTCTAAACCTATAACCATCCATTTTGAAAATAGATGCTACTTTCTTTCCATGGATCCTTAATAAACACCATAGGGATGGCTAAACTTATTTGCTCTAGTCATCCCTGGTGCCCTTGCTGAATAAAAACCACCAGGAATAGAAAGCAAATAGCTTCTGTCTAAACTTATTTGCTCTAGTCGCCATTCCCTCCGGCGACACCGGCTCCTCCACCCCCATTGCAGTGCTCTAGACGTCATCCTAGAATAGCAAGGATGACTTGGTAGTCACTGGGATTCCCTGCAGTGGCCAAATCGCTCTGCTCGTGATCTCCGCCGCCATCAGCTCCACTTCATCGGAGCAATCAGTCTAGAGGAGGAGGTGTAGCTGGTCCACACGATCTCTGAAGTCTTATTCCACCTCCAAAAAATTTCTTTTTGATTTCTATTCTTCGTCACAGGTTCAGTTCTATTACCTTGGTGCAAAATGTGCCAAAAAGATCAGTTCAGACTTACTAAATGTCCATATTGTACATAGTATTTGTAGTCTTAAATTTCTGGAAAACAAGCTTCCATACAAAGAAGGTTCAGTACAAGAAAAATGGGTCAGTCAGTTCATCCATATGCAAACCCTCTTAACGAAACGTATCCCTGGAGTTCCTTCCACGACGCCTCGACCTCCTGTTCAGCCATTTATTCTTGCCATCCACCACGCCATCAGGAACACGATTGGTGAGAAACACCTTCGTGCTCCTCTCCTACTCTTCGGTTCACATACTTCCATCCATGAAGGCCATTTTTCTTGTAATCTAGATTTTGATCCAACTGAAAGTTCATGAGTTCTTCGGGGGACTGCTCATAGATGCAAAAAAGAGACATAGAGAGAGATGCAAAAAAGAGACATAGAGAGAGAGAGAGGCTACTACAATTCACATGGGGGATGCTTTGTTGTGCAGGATTTGGGGGGTGCCTAGTCTGGCAAGGGTTTTCAAGTATAACATGTGTGATAGTGGCAATTTTCAAAAACATTAATAGTTCAAGTACATAAGAAACATAAGTCCACTCTGTAAAAACAACAGTAGACGTAGAAAGTTCAGTTTTGCTATATACGATTGGTAATGCCGAAGTTTTGCTATATACGATTGGTTTCGATTTCGGCAGTAAAATATGCAAACAATTTAAAAGTACTCAAGTCCAAGTTGCAAACCAGTAGCAGTCCTATAGTGCAACATGCATCAAATTCGAAAAAATAGCAAACCTGACTTGAAGCAAATTCGCAGCTGGTTGTTTATCTCGTAGCTCATCGTTTCTAATATAAGCCAATGCTTCTATTCTAATCTAGTTTTTTATTTTGTAGCTCACTTTTTCTAATATAATTTAAAAGTCAACTAGATGAAAAATTCTCTGTGTTAGCGATCAGTACTAGTGCTCATTAGTACGGCAAGCAGCAGTACTGATCAGTATGACTTACACAAATACTAGTACTCATTAGTAATTTCTTAATATTAAAGATGAGCAGTAAAAGATACAAGTTGCAGTTCCATGGCAACCTGTCTCAGATCCTTTTCAGGTTCAGGTAATAAATGTTTGGTATTCTTATATACTTGCATCAGTTCAGACTCGCGGATATAATAAGTTGAGGGAAAACCCATACAAAAGTTCAAAGTTGAGAAACAGGGGTTCTTTGTTTCAATGTTCGCTAGTGTATGCAGATTGGTTTGCATGCATTTCATAGTTGGATGGCTACTGATCTCTATAAAACCTTGGAAGCAGTGCTTGCATTACTAGTCCAACCATACTACGTAAAACTGAATGTACCTAGCTAGTTCAATAACATCATCTCCTTGTGCAAAAAAGTAGTTAAAAAGGTCGAAGTGACAGCTGCTTCAGAATGTCGCACAAAAATATATTTATCTGTATTTGCCTTTTTCATGTTGAATTATTCAAAGTAAAACAAAAATAGCTCACTTTTGCGACTTTCATCATTTGAAAATCTACATGCCTGTAGTTCGAGGACGGACTCCCCAGGTTCTCCAGCAGCAAAGTTATCGCACAAAGTTGAACTTGCTGCTACACCATCTTCACCAAGTCAAACTTGCAACAGCCAGCGGGTCCACAATCGTTGGGAGTTGTCCAAGTTGAGCTATGACCACAGTCCAAGTGTTACTGCGACCACCATCTTCACCCAGCGCTGCACCCATTGAGCACCCTCACAGTGAGAACGCCATCTCATTTTCTTTGAACATTTTCTTTCTGATTCATGCTCGCTGATGGATCAACTACTATTCACTTAGTTTGTACTCTCTGAACTGTGGCTGGGGTTCTTCGCGCGCTAGGACCGCTGCCGGCCCCGTATAGCAAAGTCCTTGGCCCACTACATGCCATGCTGCCCTCGACCTCCCTCTCACAAGCATGCTACCCCAACTTTCATTTTGATTCTCAGTTCAAGTTGTGTGTTCTTTCGTTGCATTGTGCTTTAAATGTGCAAAATCTTGAGGAAATCCTGAAATATTATGTGTGCAATAAAGGTAATTAAGTGCCTTTAGAAATGACAGTCCATCCCAGACTAAGCAAACAATACATGTTAGTGTTGGTTTTTTAAGAGAATTTAGTATTAGTTGATCAACATTTTAATGCTTTTTCACTATGTCTGCACTTTGTTATAGTTAAGCATTGATCCATTTCTCATCTGCAAGTAAATAATGATCTTGCACTTCATTATAATGCCCTCACCCTCTGTTTCTCTTCCTCTCTAAATCCCCTTTCTGTCACTAATTTATTTTCTCCCTGAATGCAGCACGAGGGAGGCTGGAGTGACTACAGATCGGTGACAAGAGCCACTTCAGTTCTGTTGTTCGTGTATTGGAAGTACATATCCTCTATCTGGGCAGGAGATAGAGGTAATTTCTCCCCTAATGCAACCTATTTTGTAAGTAGCCTGAGACCCATCATGTCCTATATACAGATTCAGAGTTTAACACATCAATGGAAGTTTGTTCTGAAAACTGAAATTGTTCTGGATGTACTGATAAATTAGTTGTTAATTATTGTAGTGTTTCGTTCTTGCGGAATAAAAATAAGATGTATGGGTTACTTCTTGGCCCAGCTGAGAGAACCCTCATGTTGAAAAGTATAAAGAAGTTTTGAAGCAATTCCTAGTGTCTTTAGAAGCATTCATGGTTAAAAGCAACGACAATCTCCTCCGTTAAAGTTGAGCACTGGTCATCGTCCAAGTTGAGCGCTAGATGCTATCCAAGTTCAAAGAGGGTTGTATGCAAGTACAGAAGTTTGTTTTAGTGAGAAAAAATGCGGGTTTTTGGACAATATTCTGTATGTTTGATTTGCTCAACCTTAGAACTTGGAGATATCCACTCTATTTTTCTATGATGAAGGCACACATGAGACCATGTGCAATGGTTATCCCCCTATTTTGTTTCTTCAAATGTGTATTTTGTTTCTTATAATGTGTTGTTCCCCTGTTCGACCTTTAGAATCAGTACAAACACTCGAATCAGTACAACGAAATGACAGTATCAGTACAAACGCTCGAATTCATTAATACACATCAGAATCGGTACAAACGCTCGAGGACAGACAAAATACACATCAGAATCAGTACAACGAAATGACAGTATCAGTACAAACGCTCGAATTCATCAGTTCAACAATACTAACATGATGGCGTGATGAACTACTAAAAAGAATAATATCCCCCTCATAAAAATACAATCGGCCCCCTAGGAACAGAGGGTCCATGACATGTTGTCCATGCCGAGGGTGAACTTCACAAAAAAATTCATAACAAAAACATCGCTAGCTAGCGACAGGCACACAAGAAAGAGGTCAGAGACAAGGAACGATACCTTTTCTAAAGGAAGCTTGCTCAAACTCAGCCTTCTCGTTGTTAAATCTTTCACTCTATTATGGGCAATTATCAGCTTCTTTTTATTAACCGGAAAATTCATTCTATTACTAAACCCACGCACCGATCTCGCTGGCGACCAGCATCGAAACACAGTCTGGAGCCTACTCGATCCACGAAAGATCAGCAGCTCTTGCCTTGAAGCCAAACGCGGCTAGTTCATGGGACACCTTATTACAGTCCCTTTTACAAAAATTGAAACTAAATGGCTCAAAGTTTGCATGACATACACTATGCGTCTCGTGTAACAGGACGCCAATCGTGGCCCGGTCGTAATCATCAGAGTTCAGAGCTTGGACAAGGACCTTGGAGTCAGATTCAGGTACCACCCTGTGTAGGCCAAATTCAGCACTCACTTCTGCTGCCCTCAAACCTGTCATCGTCTCGGCATGCAGAGGTCCCGAGATGTGCTGCATATATCCATCTGGACGCCAAGAAATCACCTTGATCTGAATGAGAAACACACCCCCAGGCCCCCTTTCCAGTATCTGCATAAAAGGCAGCATCAAAGTTAACTTTGACAAAGTCAGCAGGCGACCGCTGCCAAATTTCCTTCGACTCATTAGTGGCTTGCTTGGGCTGAACAACAGCCTGCTTGAAGTCCTGAATATGCTGACGGAAATGGGTAGCACATCAGCGCACTTGCACCTAGACATACATTGACAAGTGCTCAGAGAATACCACAGAACTATGGACAACGGAGGTAGAGAGCAAAAGGGTGCACACTTAAACATATATCTTTACAACAAACTGTAGTTTTTCAACAAGATTTTTTAGTAACGGGGCATCCAACCAAAGCACACCACCCTTTTTTCCTACAAACATAAGTAAAATGAACCTCAAGAGCAAATCACTAGCGGACTGCATTTGCACTTCCATTTTATCTACAGAAAAGCACAAAATAGTGAACTGCAGTAGACGACGACATGAACCTCTCATCGTTGTGCTTGCAGGAGGCCGTTGGGGGAGAACGGTCGGTGGCGCCGGGTGGACAGGGTCATTGGCCCCGCACGGGGTGAGGAACGGCCAGAACAGAGCTCCGCCGGCCACCCGGCCACGGGCTCGGTATCGGGAGGCTCCGGGGTCACGCGCCCGACCAGAACGGAGCTCCGCCGACCACATGGCCACGGGTTCAGAATTGGGAGGCTCCGCGGTCGCGCGCCCGCCAAAACGGAGCTCCCTTGGCCACCAGGCCATGGGCTCGAAATCAGGAACCGGGGCCAGCCGCTCCACTCGCCCAGGAAAGGCGGGGAGGAGGGGGAGGGGGAGGGGGACGTACGAGCATGAAGTCGTTCGCGCAGCCACGGATCTTAGGCGCGTTGATGTCCTGCGATGTCGCCGCCGGCGGCCGCCCCCGCGAGCGCCGCCACCGTCACCCATCGCCGCACCTAGGATGGGGTCGGGGTTGCCGGGAGGGAGGCTGGCGGGTGGAGGGATTGGCCACGAGCAGCTCGGTCGACGGCTGGAGTGGCCGACAGAATGGGGAGAGAGCGGGAGGGAGCTCTTATTTACCCTTTTAATAAAAACAACCAGTTCAATGAAATGACATCAACAGTACAACAGCTCGAATTCATCAGTTCAACAATGTTCTGTTACGCGTAAAGAATAGCCCAGATGTGTGTGTCTATATATATATATAGGCTGGACTATTTTGTTACTAGTAACAGAATAATATTCTGTTACTCCGGCGCCCTATAGGGACGTCCCATCCCCATCTCACCTTCTGCTAGCTCCCTGCGCGGCTCTGCCCCCACCTTCTCCCCGCTCCACTGCCGGCGCCGGCCGCCCCCCACCTCCTCCCCGGCTCCCGGCGCAGCCCACCCTCACCTCCTCCCGGTTCCTGGCGCCGCCCAGCCCCCACCTCCCCCCGGTCCCAGCGCCGCCCACCACCACCTCCCCCTGTTCCTGGCGCCGCCCGCTCCC
>NC_041389.1:429911204-429913932 GCF_002162155.2 Triticum dicoccoides
CCCACCCCTACCTTCTCCCTGGATCCCGACGATGCCCCGCCCCTACCTCCTTCCTCGGTCCCGGCTCCGCCCGACTCCCAACCTCCCAGGATCCCGGCGACGCCCTGCCCCATCCTCCTCCCTCGCTCCCGGCGCCACCCGAGCCACAACCTCCCTGGATCCAGGCGTCACTCCACCACCACCTCCTACATCCCACAGCAGCAGCCGCCGATGCCGCCTGTGCGCGCCTCCGTCCTCCTCCAGGTGCCGGCAGCGTGCCCCGCCCCACGCCGCCTGCCACGCGCGCACCTGCCCCAAACCGCTGGCTTATCGGCTTTCCAGGCCACCGCCAGCTCGCCGGTCGTTCATCTTCGCCACTTACTGAAGGTCAGCTTTTTGAAATTGCCATCATGTGTACAACTACGGCAAGATGACCTCTCTCCCATGCCGCTGTCCTCTCTCTAGCTGATATGCTTTTGTATATGTACTGCAGCTTGTTGTTTTTAAAGGAAAAGAGATGGTTTTTCACTGTGTTGCTCGTGTATGCCAATGATGTGACGCAGCTCAGCTACTTGTGCGTTTGCACTAATGATAATTTAGCCGTGGTTGCTTGTCTACGGTACTGAACTGACCATGTTACTAAACTTGTGTTCTCGCTAATTCTGTACTTGTGTTCTCGCTAATTCTGTACTTGTGTTCACTCTTATGTATTACAGTGGCCATGGATGCACCCGGTGTACAGGATTCCTTTTCTTTGCTTTAGAACAATGATATTTCTAACAGCAAACAAGTTTTTAAATTGCTCCATCAAACAGGATAGTATACAAGTGCTCTTCCCAATAGGTTATTAGTATGTAAGTGCTGCAACTTCAGTCCGTCAGTTGATATGCCTTTGCAAAGTTTATGACTGATATAGAATAGATGCACCATAATTCAATATCTAAATATCTTAAATATGTTAGGATTTTACCTGCTATTTTCTTTGTGACACACATATAAGTAGATTCCTATTGACTCATTCGTAAAATGATTTGCCGATGTGACCAACTAAGTTATTGCATGTAGTATATGTGCTTCCTTTTCGTTGTCAGGTTTAAAATATTGTTGTTAATTGCCCTAAGAGATCTTGATTTGGAATTTGTATACATTTTTTCCTGCCGGTTGCATCCTGTCTATTGGGAAAAGGTATAATAATTTATTATCTATGTGATTTTATTTTCTTTCTTCGGTTCATTTATTAGCAATATGAACCCTATTCTCCCTTAGGCAACTTTTCTCACACTTATTTACTCCTTGCAGAATGTGGAAAAAGAGACCAATATATACTGTGACCCCTATTCCCTCGTCAACCTCACTTGAAGCCGTGAACTGACCACTGCTCATCTCTCATCTCTCTACTGTTGCTGCTCTTTTTTGTCTCATGAAGTTAAGACAGATTGTCGGCGAAATCAGTGACGCGATTTCGGTAAATTATGATGATCCATCTGGGCAGGCAAGTAATTACCCTGATAGTGCCCCCATCTATGCTTGTATGCCTTTTTCAGTTCACCTTGTAGTGTTTTTTTCAGTACACTACTATAGGATTTTATTCAGTTAAATGAATTCCAATAGAAAAAACTGCGGCTGTGTAATGATTCTAGAATTTATGGTTCTTCTTGCACTTTGTTATACATAGCAAAAGTGGTACAGTGATGATTCAGCTTGGGTGGGCTCTCAAAGTCGAAGACATAATAACCAGTTATTTAGACCTTTCAATCACACAATCACTTGCGGATATCCTCTGCTTTTCTTTACACCAATTATGTTTAAAAACTTCAAATTATAAAAGCAGATAAGTCCAGGGTTCACCGGCGGAAGTTTGAGAAAAAAGAGATAAAAGAAAAGGAGAGTTCGGAAAATGCGCTAGTACTGGTTGCTACTGTGTGCTGGTGCATGAAGCCCATACTGCTTGCATTGGTGCGCTGCTATTGTTTGTTGGTTCAGCAGGGTGATGTGAGTGTCTGAGAGAGATAGCAAAATGGAATGATCTTCTACATTGACTAAATCATGGCACACTCAGTTCAATTTCTTGATTTAGTCCAATTCAATTCCTAATTTTGTTTCAGTTCAAAGACTGCTATCTCTCTCGGTTTCTATGTTTAATTACAAAGTCCATGTACATTAACAGCAAATAAGTTCAAGTATATCAATAAATGGAAGTTCAGGTATATGGAATTTGATGCTTGTTGGGTGTATACAGGAGTATAAAATGGATTTTCTTCTTGTTGAATGAAGTTGAACTTGTTGTTATGCTTCTGAACTTCTACCCTTTCCCTCCGGTGGGTCACAGAAGCTATCACATTCCAGTGTGCACCATTTTAATATGCTTATTTTGTGCTCCCATGAATGTTTTTGGAGCAGTACAAATACATCATCATAGTGAGTAAATATGTGGCACCTTGGGAAGTACTACCATTAATGTTTAGATCAAGTTCAGAACAGAAAACCTAGAAAAAAATGTGTGCAAAAAGAAACATCTTCTCTGATGCTCTATAAGTACATGATAATTGGCGTTTGGTTGGTAATTTCCTTGAAATGCAGTTGCTTGGTAGCTCACTGGACATCCCTCCCCATTATTAGCTGATGATGTGGATGATTCTGTTTGTTTACTTAACAGGACAGGGACATTTTCCTCTCTGATTCTTGATGTGCCGCCGCCACCATCTCCCGTCGCGGCCGCCGCGACGCTACCCCATCTTCGACAGCGACC
>NC_041389.1:429914025-429939021 GCF_002162155.2 Triticum dicoccoides
ACCCTGGATCCCGCCACCGCCCGCAGCCCAGCCGGCGACGCTGCCATCTCCCTGCACCGGATCAATGCCCACATCTACACTTGTACACTTTTTTCAGTTGACACCGTAGGTATTTTTTCAGTACACGTTGTCGGGTTTTTTCAGTTCAATAGAATCCAAATAGAAAAAAATTGCGGCTGGGTGAGGATTCATTAGTTCATGGAGCAAAAAGTTGTACGGTGTTGATTCAGCTTCTGTACTTTTTCTTGTTTCAGACATTTGGTACCTCTTGTCAACTAGATATGTTAATACATGTGCCCATGTGCCAAAAGAGGTTGAGCTGCCTGTCCAAACTAAGTACAGTTCATTAACAAATAGCTTCAGTAGTTTATCAGTACATGTCTGTTAGCAAAATTCATGTTACAAATGTTTTCGTACTTCCATTTTACAATAAATAGATGGCATTTGTTGCTCCAATTGTGGAGAAAATGCAGTGAAAAATAAATAAATTGTGCTTTCAAAAATTCGTTTGCAGAGAATTATTGTGTTTAAGTGTTCTTGTACTGCAAAAACTGTGTCATGATTTTTTGCAAAGTAGTTTGTGTGAAAAAGGGGAAAAGAAGACATGTTTTCTAGTTGCAAGCATGATGCTCTTTAGGTGTTTGTTGTTAATGCAGAAAACAGTTTTTAATACCGAAGAACAACCTTAGCGAGAAGTTCATGTTTAGAAAGTTGGTAGGTTTGTAGATAGAAACTTAACAAATATTGTCCATATTAGTATTGATCGAGTGTCATGTATGCATTAGTCCTAAATACTTTGTTCATTGTGATCAGGGATAATACAAAAAGCATATCCTTCAGTTCTGTAGATATGTTACAACCTCTCCGAACATGTCTCCACCGACGTTCTCGGCGCCGTCCACAACTTCATCGTGTGAGAGCTTCTGCTCCAGATCCTCTTCCTCCATGGTGCCCACCCGCCGTGATGACAAGGTCTGCAACCGAAACTGAAGCATAGTGTTCATGGAACCAAACTGAAGCAATGCAACGAGAAAGTACAAAAACATGGACTGAAGTACCTTGTCCTGAAGCTCCTATAGCCACTTCTTTGCCTGGATGTAGGAATCTGATAGAAAAAACAAGGTGTGTCCCTCTACATATTCAAGAGGAAAAATTGATTGCTGAAAATGCTTGTGTTTATAGAATTTAATTTTTCTATATGTTTCTTATTTTAATTCAGCCCAATATCTAATTTTAGTTGAGTTCAATTATCATTTTGGTTTAAGTTCAAGTCAATTCTTATTTTATTTTATCGTCTCGTGCTTCCATCCATTCTGTGGTCTAGAGCAGCCATCGTGGTGTTTGTGCCTTCTAACTTGTGCAGATTGATTTCTTGGCACATTGTCTTGTGCATGTGTGTGGCATTAATAGACCGTCTAAAGGAGAACGGTGTTCTAGATTAAATTCATCCATTTGTCAGTGCGAGTTTATTCTTTTTTGTCAGGCTTATAGTTCAACTATGGGTTTGTTTGGACTTGTAAGATTCAATTGACAACCACTACTATGCAATGATATTTCGGTACTATTAACATAAACATAGAGCCTCAAATGGTAAATTTCCGACCCTTGTAACCTTAGGTACTACTACAAAGCAGAAAGGATCTCTGTAAGTTACTCCCTCCGTCCCATAACGTAAGACGTTTTTTGACACTACACTACATTATGGGACGGAGGGAGTAGTTAATAGCACCATGATGTGCCTGTTGTGCTGCAAGACTGCTAGTTCTTCAACTAAAAATAAGTATACATTTCGCTTGGCATGCTTTCCGGATGTGGTATTACATGATACAGTCCCAAAAAAGTATAAATTTCTTCTATTGTCAGTTCAATTTTCTCTAGTATGTATGTTCTGAAGATGATGAGAGAATGGTCTGGTGGAGATCATGCATGTTTGTTTGCTTTTTATCATGATATATAAAAAGATACTGGTAGCTCTAGTACCTATACTACAACAGCTCATTGAAAAAAAAATCAGTTCAATACATACTTGGAAAAAAGTTCAATACTAAGTGTTCTCTGCCTATCCTTACATTAGCTAGTCTTCAATATGTCCAAATAGTGCCTAGAAGAAGTTAACTCATGCATTTCCATAAAACTATGTACTGATAAATCAGAACTCATGCATTTCCATAAAATTCTGTAAGTATCGTGTGTGTGCTGTTACAAATCTGAAATATTTTTCCAATCATACTATTGATGCAATCATGTGACGCCCGGATAATTAAGCTACAGTAACCATCTACTAATGATGCCATGTCACCTCGATTACTGATGCTAATCTCGCGTTAGTTCAAAACCGGTCCAAAATTTAGATTCAAAATGTGACAAACAAGGAAAGTTTTCAAAAAATTGAAACAAAAATGTTCGGGCTGTGCCAATTATTGCATAAGTAATTAAGGTGAGGTAAACACAATTTTAGAAAATGTCTAAATACTATTAGATGAATAAAACAGTAGCGAAAACTATTATCTAAATACTTATAAATATTAAATAACTACAAAACTATTTTTTGGGTAGCAAGTTATTGTGGCATTAGAATAAGTAGTTATACTATTTTAGGAACTAATTTTATATTTTATAAAACTATAACAAATAGAAAATAAAACATATCATTATAAAGCATGAATAAAAGAAAAGAGAAACAAAACAACAGACCTAATCTGCCCCACTTGGCCCGTCTAACTGAATCCAGCCCAACTCCCCATCTTATATTCCACCTCCTGTTCATAGGAGGCTGGGTGGCTTCCCCTCGCACGTCCATGGCCATGGATGGCCACGTGCCGGCCATCCAGTTCCTCCCCATCGCCTACAAGTCCTCCCCCGACCACCCAGGCCGAACCCTAGCGTTCTTTCCCTCTCCCCCTCGCGCCGCTTTCCTCTTCCGCATACATGGCTGAACCACCACGGCCAAGCTCTTTGTCGATCCCGCGGCCACTGGCCTCCACTCGCCGCGCCAAGGTCTCCAGAAGCTCCGCCGGCGACCGCTACGTCCTCCTCGACCACGAGCTCAAGTCGGGAGCAACTACATCGTCGGGATCGAGCTCTGTTTACCTCGGACCACCGCCGGCGTTCGTCTTCGATTCCGGCGTCATCGAGCCCTCCCCGAGCCCACTTAGCACCTCTACAGGCTCGCTGTGAGCTCCTCCTCCGTCTCTCCCTAGCCCCACCGTCGATCCGTCGTGGTAGACCCGTGCCTGCCCGAGGCCGCGATGGACGGGGGCTTTGCTCCTGTGTGTGCCCGCGCTGTGCCGCTGATGCTATCGTCGCTGCTCGTCTGCTACCTGCTGCCGCTGCACCATGCGTACTGGCGCGGCTCCCCCCGTGCCACTGCTGCTGCTCGCGCTGCCCCTGCCCGCGCTCACTACAGCCGCCGCGCGCCTGTACGCCGCGCTCGCCTTGCTGCTTCCTCTCCTCGAGCTGCTGATGCTGCTCGCATACTGTTGCCGCTGCTATAGCTTAGTTGCTGCCGCTGCCAGTTGCTGCTCTGCTTTGCTGCTTCTAGCCATGGCTCGCGTGTGTGTATGTGTGTGGTGTGTGTGCGCGCATGGCCGGCTGACTCTCTGGATGAGGCCGGCCCTGTTTAGTTTAGTTAGCTGATTAGTAGTACTAGTTAGGATAAATAATGGTTAGGTGTAGTTCCTATGACATGTGGACCCTGTAAATTAAAGTAACAAATTAAATTAAAAAGTGCCCAAGTCTATGACACACGGGACCCGCTTATACTATTCCTATGTTGACCAGTCAAATATTGACTGGGTCAACCTAACTCCCTGGACCCACATGTCAGCCCCTTTGGTACACTTCTGTGTACCCAGAGCTGGGTGCACCTAGTATTTCACATTTATTTTTGAATTAATAATAATTCAGAAAAACTTTAAAACTTTGAAAATTCATAGAAATTAGACTGTAGCTCGGATGAAAAAACTTTGTACATGAAAGTTGCTTAGAACGACGAGACGAATCCGGATGCGCAGCCCGTTCGTCCGCCACACATCCCTAACATACCGAACTCGCAACTTTCCCCCTTCCGGCTCCTCTGCCCGAAAACGCAAAACACCGGGGATACTTTCCCGGATGTTCCCCACCCTTCGCCGGTATCACCTCCTACCGCGTTAGGGCATACCTAGCACCGCGTATTGCCTTGTTATATTTTGTGATGCTTTGTTTGCTCCATATTTACTGTTTCTTCCCCTCTCTTCTTCTTCGGTAGACCCCGAGACCGGCGTTGATGCGATTGAGTACGACTACGTCACCGACGACCCCTCCTTGCCAGAGCAACCAGGCAAGCCCCCCCCCTTGATCACCAGATATTGCCTATTCTCCTCTATACTGCTTGCATTAGAGTAGTGTAGCATGTTACTGCTTTCCGTTAATCCTATTCTGATGCATAGCCTGACATTGTTGCTACATCTGTTGATACCTTATCTGCAATCCTAAATACTTAGTATAGGATGCTAGTTTATCATCTGTGGCCCTACATTCTTGTCAGTCTGCCTTGCTATACTATTGGGCCGTGATCACTCGGGAGGTGATCACGGGTATATACTATACATATATACATACTACAGATGGTGACTAAAGTTGGGTCAGCTCGATGAGTACCCGCAAGTGATTCTGATGAGGGGGCTGAAAGGACAGGTGGTTCCCGACGGCCCCTGACTGTTACTTGTGGCGGAGCGACAGGGCAGGTTGAGACCACCTAGGAGACAGGTGGGCCTGGCCCTGTTCGGCGTTCGCGGATACTTAACACGCTTAACGAGATCTTGGTATTTGATCTGAGTCTGGCTACTGGCCTATACGCACTAACCAACTACGCGGGAACAGTTATGGGCACTCGACGTCGTGGTATCAGCCGAAGCCTTCTTGACGTCAGCAACGGAGTGGCGCGCGCCGGATTGGACTGGAACGCCTACTCTTGTATAAGAGAGGCTAGGTCTGCTTCCGGCCGCCCTCGCAACGTGCAGGTGTGCAATGGGCGATGGGCCCAGACCCCTGCGCGCATAGGATTTAGACCGGCGTGCTGACCTCTCTGTTGTGCCTAGGTGGGGCTGCGATGTGTTGATCTTCCGAGGCCGGGCATGACCCAGGAAAGTGTGTCCGGCCAAATGGGATCGAGCGTGTTGGGTTATGTGGTGCACCCCTGCAGGGAAGTTAATCTATTCGAATAGCCGTGATCTTCGGTAACAGGACGACTTGGAGTTGTACTTTGACCTTATGACAACTAGAACCAGATACTTAATAAAACACACCCAGACAAGTTCCGCAGACAACCCGGTGATCGCTTTTCCACAGGGCGACGAGGGGAGGATCGCCGGGTAGGTTTATGCTATGTGATGCTACTTGGAGGACTTCAATCTACTCTCTTCTACATGCTGCAAGACGGAGGCTGCCAGAAGCGTAGTCTTTGACATGATTAGCTATCCCCCTCTTATTCCGGCATTCTGCAGTTCAGTCCACTGATATGGCCCTTTACACATATACCCATGCATATGTAGTGTAGCTCCTTGCTTGCGAGTACTTTGGATGAGTACTCACGGTTGCTTTTCTCCCTCTTTTCCCCCTTTCCCTTCTACCTGGTTGTCGCAACCAGATGCTGGAGCCCTGGAGCCAGACGCCACCGTCGACGACGACTACTACTCTGGAGGTGCCTACTACTACGTGCAGGCCGCTGACGACGATCGTGAGTAGCTGAGGAGGATCCCAGGCAGGAGGCCTGCGCCTCTTTCGATCTGTATCCCAGTTTGTGCTAGCCTTCTTAAGGCAAACTTGTTTAACTTATGTCTGTACTCAGATATTGTTGCTTCCGCTGACTCGTCTATGATCGAGCACTTGTATTCGGGCCCTCGAGGCCCCTGGCTTGTATTATGATGCTTGTATGACTTATTTATGTTTCTTTAGAGTTGTGTTGTGATATCTTCCCGTGAGTCCCTGATCTTGATCGTACACGTTTGCGTGCATGATTAGTGTACAATTGAATCGGGGCGTTACAAGTTGGTATCAGAGCCGACTGCCTGTAGGAATCCCCCTTTCCAACTCCTTGGCTAAAGTTGGGTCTAGTCGATGAAAATTGTTTTACTAACTTGGCTATGCGGCCCATGGGCCCACGTCGCCAATTGGGTGGTATTAGGATCTTTTATTCCTCGACCTATACTCTGGGACTCTAATCTCTCCTCTATTCGGGTTAAATGATTTTCTAAAAATCTAACTTTAGGTTCTCGAAAATACTTTCTCTCGGAGAGCCCCTCACTCCCGATGATCGTTTGTTACACCAGAAGATTCTGAAGATACTCGCTGAAGTTCTCTCGAGACTTTGTGCCCACTTCTTTTGCAATTCCCTACCACCGATAAATCCTTATGGATAACTTATTACCCTTGCCATTCTTACATTCATCCCTAGCTGCTCTTGTTATTACAAGATGCATCGAATTGATCTTCAACTTTTAAGAATCTTTTGAGCCATTGCATTGCAAATCTTTGCCACATGAATACCCCCTATGGATAACTCCTCACACTTACCGAGTATCTGTTCTTTCAACGTTGTTCATGTGTTCCACAGTGGTCTTTGAAATACTATTCGATACTCCAAAAATCATTAGTAGCTTATTGCTCTGCAATACTTGTCTGCTTGCATTTTGGATGCTTTCCATATGTCTGGCATTATTCGTTAGTATCCTTAGGCACCGTCATTTTGATCCTATTGATTCAACATGAGTGCGAATGCACGCAATCATCAGTTGATCCTTTTAAATTATCTTTCCGACTCAGACGTCACTTTAAACATGAACTTGATCTCGACCAATCAAATTGTTGTCGATTTTACCCCTAAGCTTACTCAACCTATCCATCCTTAATCAGAGTGTTTGCTTCTGATCCTTTGATTTGTTAATCATAATTCCTTTACATGTGAGCTTTGATTTAGTCAGTTGCTTCTATAATCCAATGCCTTCACATTGTTTCTTCCTCTGGTTGTGTGCCGATACTCACATCAGTTTCACTATGGACCGTCGGATCCTTTGTTGAAATATCATCCGACAGTGTCCTTCGTATACAAAAACCTCGAGAAGTTCTTTCCTGGTACATAATGCCTTGGGTAAATGGTATCCTCTGGTTTTGTCAACCATGCTCTACTATCGAGCTTGTGTTATTTACTATTGAAGCTTGAGGGTTATGCTTCCACGATACCCTGATGGGTTGAACCTATGCCTTCCTTAATATGTGTGAACTCGAAAGTTTTCACGAGTCATACTTATTTGGTATTGCACCAGGTAAAACTTTCAAGAACTAATGTTATTTTTGAAATACGAGAGGTGAATGGAAGGTTATGCATTGACAAAGTGGGAGTCGACCATGAACTTTGTGCTCATGCCCATGGGCACGATGTAAATCCTATCATGGAAGCTTCTTGAAATAATAACCATTTCCTTAATAATATCATCTGGTATCTGTGAATTGATCCTTTGCAATCGTGGTTCCGACCATGATCTCCTTTAAATACCATTTCTCGTGCATGTTTAAGCACTTACCTTCTATAGAGCAATACCCCAGTCCAAGCTCTACTTTGGACTGTCGTCGAGTATTACCCCCCTGGTATCTCGAGATTATCTTGGAACTGCATAACTTCTTATGAGTTCTTCATCAAGTACTACATTCTCACTGATTACAATTTTTCATGGACTCTGAGTTATTAAACACTCAAAGACACCAATAACTGAACCGCGTCCGCACTACAGTTCAACTACTCTTAGTAATCTTCTTTAAGTACGAGTTTGTACCCGATCAAGCCATTCCTAGCCTGATCGGCTATATCCTTATCGTGCAACTTTTTAACTGTGCTACATGGTCCTTATTCCCGGAGCACCACTTTCGACGATGAGCTAAGCTTACATTGATTTTTCTCGTCATAGCATTTCACCTTGAACAACAAGCTTGATTTTGAGTTTGTGTCGTACTCATGGTTCCAATAACCTTTCGCTTCGGCATTCCTTTGACTTGATGTCATCGCCGAGCGGTTACACCTTCTTGAAACCTCTCGACACAGTTGTCGGGATCATCATCAACATTTTGAATCCTTCCTGGGCATCAATTGAATTCATGATGGTAAGTGCCATCCTCGTCCCTTGGTAATTTGAGTTACCATCGACAACATATTTACCTTCCTTTCATCACAAACTTGTTCTTGTTAAGGATGCAACTTGCGATTCAGTTTGTGTTACGTTCTACCTTGAAGTATTACTGTCCCTTATGTCAAGGATGTTGCAAGGATTACTCCACCTCTTAAGAATTCTGGGTATTGTGATGCCCTCTCGCCATCACCCTTCTTCTTGTGTCCTCGTGTTGATTCCAACCAAGGTACCAACAAGTGAGCGGTGCTGTTTGGATTCCGCCCTTTTAGCAACCCTATTGCTTTGAAGTTAATGGTCGGTCGTTCATTCTTAGACTATTGATTATTGAATCACCATTCCAATGTTGGCCGTGCAACCCGACCCATATTCTGGGTGCACCTTTCAACCATTGTTAAATTGTGTATGTTTTCCTCAAGCATACATCAATATATCATTTTGATCTGACAAATGTTATCTCCTTGTTCACATAATTGTGGAAATCCATCCTTTGGAAATTTTGATGAATTGTCGTTGAGTTCATCAGCCACCTCCTTGTCCTCTCCTTGGGTTAATGATGAACTCTTGTTAACGGAAATTACTTCATAGTTCATTTCCTGAGAATCTTACAGTGTCATCCCGTCAATTTGTGTTGCACCTTTCTTCTCAGGCATCCCGAGTCTGAGGTATCCTGACACCAATCAAATCTAAATCTTGGTCAGATATGATGGTTGGAACATTTTCCAAGAGTCAGAACATTGGTCTTTATATGACCCGGTAAGGTGATGTCATGCCTAGCACACCTGGCCGGAGGACCAATTGTTATAGTTTCCATCTTAGCAAGGTTAACCATTCTTCCATGAGGAAATTGTGAAACTTATTTTATAAGTTGTTCCTGATGAATCCTTTGTATATCCAAGTCTGACCTTTGCTTGAAGACCATGTCAATGTTATCTCGAAGCATGTCTATGGTACTTCGATTTTCAACAAAAACATTTGAAGCCCAAAGCTAAATGTTTCTTGCCTAGTTATCCAAACACCATTGTATGGGTAACATCTTGATTAATCCTTGCCTCTTTTCTGAATGGTTGGGTACTTTCTCTCCTACCCTGTATGCCATGTTATGCTTGTACATGGAAAGGATATTGTCCTAATAATTGTGTGTAATCATAATTTTTCTTTCCATTGTTCTGTTTAATCTGATAATCACGTTTTCCTTTCCATTCTTTTGTTTAGCCTTTCCTGTAATTTGACTTAACTGAGTAGAGATAATTCCCTGCTTAGGTAAGCACCTTGTTACTATTGTTGATGACATTCCGGTAGCCGCCGATGGACGAGAACTTTGCCTATTGGTCCGCCTCGTTCAACGAGCAGGAAAATAGTTCTCTTCGTCCCTCGCCCTTGGTACCAACGATGCAGTCAACATAACTGACCAGCTACCCTCTAACATGCCTTGCTATCATGACCGTGCAAGATGTCACCACCCTTCCTACTTTCAACCCACATGGTGGGCCCATAACCCACAAGTTCCATAGGATCGAAACCTGACTCTCCTGTACACACCCTGTTGTCAAGGTTATTCCTCGAGCTTGACTTCGTATGTAATTCACGGGCTACATGCCTAGTAATCTGTTCTAGTATCAGACGCAATACTTACTCTTGCTGCTCTGAACCCCTTTCTCACTCTGGTTCAGGCTTCGAGCAACTACCTATCCGCTGGGAACCTCTTATTGTACCTTTGTACCTTACTCTCGATGTATTTTTATATGTTCAACTCGAGAGATAATCTTGTGCTCATTCATGGGTTAACCCCAAATTGTTTTCCCTCATAAGCATTCTGTCGTAGCCGAGCTGCCCCTTACCTATTCGTAAGTACGTTGGAGATTTCGAAGAAAGGATGACGACTTGATCATGGTGACTTGAAGTAGATGAGGGGGCTGAAAGGACAGGTGGCTCCATCCTGGTAGAGGTGGGCCTGGGTCCCCGACGGCCCCCGATTGTTACTTGTGGCGGAGCGACAAGGCAGGTTGAGACCACCTAGGAGACAGGTGGGCCTGGCCCTGTTCGGCGTTCGCGGATACTTAACACGCTTAACGAGATCTTGGTATTTGATCTGAGTCTGGCTACTGGCCTATACGCACTAACCAACTACGCGGGAACAGTTATGGGCACTCGACGTCGTGGTATCAGCCGGAGCCTTCTTGACGTCAGCGACGGAGCGGCGCGCGCCGGATTGGACTGGAACGCCTACTCTTGTATAAGAGAGGCTAGGTCTGCTTCCGGCCGCCCTCGCAACGTGCAGGTGTGCAATGGGCGATGGGCCCAGACCCCTGCGCGCATAGGATTTAGACCGGCGTGCCGACCTCTCTGTTGTGCCTAGGTGGGGCTGCGACGTGTTGATCTTCCGAGGCCGGGCATGACCCAGGAAAGTGTGTCCGGCCAAATGGGATCGAGCGTGTTGGGTTATGTGGTGCACCCCTGCAGGGAAGTTAATCTATTCGAATAGCCGTGATCTTCGGTAACATGACGACTTGGAGTTGTACCTTGACCTTATGACAACTAGAACCGGATACTTAATAAAACACACCCAGACAAGTTCCACAGACAACCCGGTGATCGCTTTTCCACAGGGCGACGAGGGGAGGATCGCCGGGTAGGTTTATGCTATGCGATGCTACTTGGAGGACTTCAATCTGCTCTCTTCTACATGCTGCAAGATGGAGGCTGCCAGAAGCGTAGTCTTCGACAGGATTAGCTATCCCCCTCTTATTCAGGCATTCTGCAGTTCAGTCCACTGATATGACCCTTTACACATATACCCATGCATATGTAGTGTAGCTCCTTGCTTGCGAGTACTTTGGATGAGTACTCACGGTTGCTTTTCTCCCTCTTTTCCCCCTTTCCCTTCTAACTGGTTGTCGCAACCATATGCTGGAGCCCTGGAGCCAGACGCCACTGTCGACGACTACTACTACTCTGGAGGTGCCTACTACTACGTGCAGGCCGCTGACGACGATCGGGAGTAGCTTAGGAGGATCCCAGGCAGGAGGCCTGCGCCTCTTTCGATCTGTATCCTAGTTTGTGCTAGCCTTCTTAAGGCAAACTTGTTTAACTTATGTCTGTACTCAGATATTGTTGCTTCCGCTGACTCGTCTATGATCGAGCACTTGTATTCGGGCCCTCGAGGCCCCTGGCTTGTATTATGATGCTTGTATGACTTATTTATGTTTCTTTAGAGTTGTGTTGTGATATCTTCCCGTGAGTCCCTGATCTTGATCGTACACGTTTGCATGCATGATTAGTGTATGATTGAATCGGGGCGTTACAAATCACCTAAAAATGTTGAAGAAAAACTCTACAAGTTTGGTGCGTGTGCTGCTACAAATCTAAACTTCTTGTCTAGTCATTCTAGTACTGATGAAGATCGAGTTAAATGAAATAACCTAGTCAATTCCTGAGACCCTTACTAATCCTTCTATATATAGAAGTTGTGCCTGATAGCCATACATGACTTTTGTCTTTGTTCCCTACTTGTTTTTGTAAAATTCTTTGAACTGATTTAGGTGATATATTCGGACCCTTGCCTCGTCAGTACAACAGCACACTCCACAACCGGTCAGGAGAAGAGTTGCATGAAGGCCACCCTCTGCTCCGTCCTCGATCCGGCGCAGTCATCTCCCTCTCATCCTCTCTCTGCTCCGTGTGTGTGTGCAGGGAGTGGAAGGAGATAGTGCAGGGGAGTAGGAGGTCCTTCCATGGTGAATTCATAGGCATCTTCCATGGAGATTGTGAGCTCTCTCGATTATTGCTTGAGGATTTATGTTGGTCTGTCCACTGTAGTTCCTGTATAGGGGCATCCTCTTTTTCTAGTGTTCCTCATTTGATGTTGTTGCAGGTGTTTAATAACCCACTGATATGATTTCTGGAAACAAGCTTCAGTACAGAGAAGCATCGGTACGAGAAAAAATGGGTCGTCACTTCATCCATATGCAACCTCCTGCGTGGTCGTCCATTTTTATTTGGAGCTACTCGTTGTGTGGTCATCCATGTGTGTATTGTGTTGTCAAGTCGTGTGCAAGTTTGTTACAAGTTCATTTATATGTTGGTAACCACTGTTATTGCTGCTAGCTATCGATCTGACTGTTGTATTACTTTAGCCCCTTCACTGGCATCATCTCCTACTATTTGCTAGCTTGGCATTGTAAAAACATGACAAGTTCACAACTACAGAAGTTGTAAGTTCAAACACGGCGTACCAGATAACTTTGGGGAAAAAGCTCAGACAAAAAGAAAACACAGAAATTCAAATGGTAAAAGTTCCAGTCGCAAAATGAGAGAAGTTCAAAACATTGTTGCACAAAATATTGAGTTCAACAAAAAAAGGAAACACATGATTTATTTTTTGGGACAATTGCATTTTTACCCCTAGTTGGTTCTTGCCCACGGGTTTTGCCCTTACTTTTCGAGCTTGCTCAGTTTTGCCCTTACTTTTTCCATCGAGGTTCCTCGAATGCCCTTTGACCGTTTGACCAAAACTTTGAAAATTCATAACTAATTCATATGAACTCAAAAAAATGCAAATAAGATATCAAAATATTCATATAAACATTACCTTTATGGGCATATCATTTGCATTCAGGACAAAAGCATCGTTTAAAATACTTGAGGTAATTAATGTTATTAACATTTTTAAAAATAAATAGGTATAAACAATATTTTTTTGTGAATAAAAATTATATGCAAATGTAGGTGATGTTTTATGAACATCCTGATACCTTATTTGCATTTTCCTGAGTTCGTATCAACTTGTTATGAAGTTTCATAATAATGGTCAAAGTTGTCGGAAAATTCATAACAAGTTGATACAAACTCAGAAAAATGCAAATAAGTTATCAGGATGTTCAGAAAACATCACCTACATTTGCATGTAATTTTTATTCATGAAAAAAATATTGTTTATACCTATTTATTTTTAATAATGTTAATAACATTAATTACCTTGGGTAGTTTAAACGATGCTTTTGTCCTGAATGCAAATGATATGCCCATAAAGGTAATGTTTATCTGAACATTTGGATATCTTATTTGCATTTTCTGAGTTTGTATGAATTAGTTATGAATTTTCAAAGTTTTGGTCAAACGGTCAAAGGGCATTCGAGGGACCTTGATGGAAAAAGTAAGGGCAAAACTGAGCAAACTTGAAAAGTAAGGGCAAAACCCGTGGGTAGGAACCAACTAGGGGTAAAAATGCAATTGTTCCTTATTTTTTTTGGAAAAATATCATTCAGTTCAATGATATAAAACATGCAAGCTCAAACTGTTGACGAAGTTACGGGATAAACAAATTTTCCTATTCAAGTGGAAGCTCCCAGTATATGATGGATGTGGGAGTTATTTTTACATTCACTGTTTGGTGCTTCTCTTTATGTAATGTTTTATGTTTTCAAGTGCTCGATGAAAATTTATGTTCCTAGTAGTTCATGTATTATTGCATGAGGAGTTCATGTGTTACTCGCCAGTAAGTAAACCTATTAATCACTCTCTCAAGTGTGATGAAAAAAATGGGCAGTAAATTGATGAAAAAATATCATCGAGTTCAAAACACCCTAGTTCGGGCGTAGTAAGTACCTCAGTACGAGTTAAAAATGGTGGCCCGTTCGGAATAAAAGGAATGGCAGAAAATCAAATTGTAAAGTTTAAGCAAAAAAAAAAAGAAACCCAATGAAAATCCTACTTAGTAAGTACCTAAGTACAAGTCGTAAAATGAAAGAAGTTCAGAACAACGTTGTCAAAAAAATGTTGAGTTAAAAAAAAGAAACAAAACAAACACATTTTCTTTTTGAATAAAATATCATTCAGTTCGATGATACAGTAAATCGTTGAAAACCTACGAGAAAAATATTACCCAAAAAACAGAGCAAAATCTAGTTAATGAAAACATGCTTAGTACAAACCCATGCAAGCATCAGTACAAGTACCCTTTTTCAGAACCATTCAAAATTACTCTACAAAAAATAGCTCAGTACAAACATACACATATATCAGTATGACTACTCTGTTTTTCAGACGAGAAAACGGCAGGATCCGTCATGCCGTATTCAAATTTACTCTTAAACGGTTGTGAAGTAGAGAAAACGTTCAACATGACTAAGTTTCGCATTTTCGATAGCTATCCAATGGTATATTATTTGCCATATTTCGACTAACTTTTAAAAAAATCGCTTTCAAAATCAAATTTGACCGTATTCGAATTCGTTGTTAAAGCGTAAGGAATTAGAAAAACATTTCTATACGAAAAAGTTGCCCATTTTCCATAGCTTTCCAATGCCGTATCATTTGCGTCAATCCGACAAACCGTTTGCAAAAAATCGCGAAAATACGTTTCGCCCAGAATTTCACCGTTTTTCAAATTACTTTTAAATCATATAGAATTAGAAAAAATAATACATATATGGAAGATGTGTATTTTCACCAGCTTTCCAACGCCATCTTATTTGCTCAATTCCGACAAACCGTTTGAAAATTGAGTCCAAAATATGATTCGTGTTTTCGGTTTTGAAAAAAACAGTTTTTTAAAAACTACTCTCAAACCATAATGATTTTGCAAAAATGTTTAATATACTTGAAATATGGTTGTCAAGAGCTTTCCAACGATATATTACACGCCACGTTCCGACAAAAAAATTACAAAAAGTTTTTGAACTAAAGAAGACGATTTGTTAAACACAACTAAAAACATCAGTTCAACCGCTTCGAAAACATCACTACAACCACCTGAAACTGTCAGTTCAGAAAGGGTAAAAGAATAATATACTGTTACGTGTAAAAAAAATTGAATTGCCCAGAAGTTGGGAGTGTGGGGGTTCGGCGCATGCGTGGGTGCGGCTTGTTTCTGATGGCACGGCATGGGGTGGGGTGTTAGCAGAATAAGAAAGTGGTGTGCAGAATAAGACTCTTAAGGGTATATATATATATATATATATATATATATATATATATATATACATATATATATATATATGGCTTCTGCACAGCATCTCCATCATCATTATCAGTACATCCTACGCAGGTGAGTTAGGATCCACTTGATCCCAGGAAGGTATCTATCCTTCAAACTAGAGGAGTGCTTCAAACTAACAACAATACTATAATATCCAACAAAAGAGGGTCGTGCTACAGCAGTAGAATACATGGCTCATTCTTGATATGAGTACGAATCAAGTTGTGCATATTTGATGTTGGCATGAACCACATCGCCGAATGTCGGGTTTGCAAAAGCCATCCATCGCATGGAAGATTGATGCCTTTCACACACTGAAGATTATCTGGCAACAAGATATGTCGACGAATCTCTGGATATATATGATGTGTAAACATAGTCCCCCCTGGCGAATGGAATTTGCATAGCACGGTAATCATCGCTGGTGATATGATCGATGATTGGTTAGATGATCAGATAACTGAGCCCGAGGAACATGGAGTGGTTGCCGAGGATGTAAACCCGCCTCCAGTTGAATACGCCTGGCCCAACAGAGCTGGGATCTTTCTCGAACACGAAGCAGCCATAGCCATCAATGTCACGAACGCCCCATGCATTGTATGTGGTTTAGTGTAATGGTTTGGTCAATTTCGTACATGTGAATGAGCATCAAATGACCGCCGTCAGCTCAACAGCGATAAACCACCACCCATCGCCTAGTATGATTCCAGGTCCTGGAATCATGAAGGCCAGTGCATTTGTGTCTGCTGCAACAATTCAAATTGGAGACCAAAAGGACAAAAATAAACAATTATGTTCAGAGTATGTGTGGAATTAAGAAAACTATAATAGTCACACATATCATAGACAGATAATTGCAATGCCGTGGTCATAATCATACCCCAAGTTAAAAAAATAAGCCAATGGCTTTCATATTCTAGCAATATGTCATGGTTCAAACATCATGTAACAATGAGACGAAAACAGCTATGACAGAGCCTACTCATATTCTACCATAGCACTTACTACTACTATTCTCATATCAACTCTAAGCAATAACATGCGTTGTTATAAAAATCTTAGAAATGAGAGTAACATATAGCAATCATGATGTTATGCTCATAATATCTATTCTAACAATCATTAGATGCCAATTGTTCTCATATCAACTCTAACAATAACATGTGTGGTCATAAAAATCTAGGAAATGAGAGGAACATATAGCAATGATGTGGTTATAGACATACTATCTATTCTAAATTTGTAATAATGAACAGGCAGTTGTATTCATAAGGTAAAGATGAGATGAGATAGAACAATTACACGACGATAGATTCCACCAGTATAGGCAGCCAATCTGTGCGTCGACCGCGTAAACAATGCCATTGTGCACTATAGCATCAGACAGAAATGTTGCCTCAACAGGATTGACGATGAGACATAACCATGTATGGCGACCGGATTCTAGATTGACTAATCACATGTTGAATAAGGCAATGAGCTTGTAATCCATGTAGTCTTCTGATGGTGTGGGCACTTCGCAGATTACAACTTCCAGAAAACAGAGGTCGAGCCAAAAGCTTGACGCGTCTCGTGCGTAGTAGGCAGGAGTGTCCGGCGGGCCGTGAGGCTCAATGGCGGCGATATCCAACGATGGAAGTGTGATCTCTCGCTGGGTGTAGATATCCACGAGACGCCACAGACTACTAGATTGGTGGATGAGGACGATCCAGTTGGCCTTCATGCCCGCCCAGTAGTGGCAGTGCATGAAGGACAGGTGGACGGGTAGTGGTATCATGTCGAGGGGCACCACGACAACCTCCGTACGATCATCAAGTTGGTGTCTGGGCCACCTGTGAGGATCGGGCATCAGCAAGCAGGGTGTCTTGAAAAGAGCCGGCCGGTTGCAGACGAGTAGACGGTACAAAGACACCGAGCATGCGGCCAGATGGACGGTGCTGAGTAGGTCCATACGATTATAGATCTGCTCCAAGAGAACATCGGGGAAGGAATTCCAATCGCGGCTCTGCGTGTCAGTTGGTTCTGCCATTGGGGTTTTCGGTGCCTGGGAGCCAGCGGGGAAGTGGTTTCGGGAGGGCGAGCGAAGAAGCTTCTCCTCGTGTGGCCGAGCAGTGAGCGGGGGGATATGGTATGCGCGAGCTACCAAGGAAGATGGTGCGGGCGGGTGAGCAGTGAGCAGGGGTAAATGGTGTGCGGCCAACGATGGGGAAGAGAGGAGGAAGAAGAATAGAGGAGGAAGAAGAGTGGAAGACGGGGAAGAAAGTGCATTAAATCTCAATTCTACTAGTACTAGTACCAAGATATACCGTCCTTCGGAGTGTAAATAGTTACACCGATGACATGTGGGTCTACCACAAGAGGGCCCATATGTTAGTTAATGGAGGACAGAGGTGCGTAGGCGTATTTGCGGAAGCATGATGATTTAGTAACACCAACACGCTAGTTCAGCTTATTAATTAAGTGTCCCATCTGCTGCAGGGTGTATTGTCACTTCACTGCGAAGACTAGTTGAATAGTTCTCTTTGACCGAGATGGGGAATAATGGATCGCGAAGACTTCCTTTCTACAGTATCCCTATGCCTCTACGCTCACTTCACTCATTTTGCTCCGTACGTAGTCACTTGCTGAAATATCGAGAAAGACAAATACTCCGTATTCGGGAACAGAGGGAGGCTTTTACTCCATATTTTGGAACAGAGGGAGTATCACCATATGGAGGGAACAGAGGAAGCTTGAAATATGAACATGTTAATGGGAGGGAGTAAGCCCCATGCTGCATGCATGCAACATGCAACACTCACACGTACACATGGACGCACGCAACACTCACGCACCCATGCGGCACACAACATGCGACGCAACACACACGCTCATGCTCAAGTGCTCAACCTACTCCCTTCGTCCATGAAAGACTGTACATTTAGAGATTTACACATTGACCAGGGCATAATTAACACCCAAAAGTAGCAGACTTATGTGTGGATGCGACCATTGAGAGAAGAAGATTAAATGAAGGCCGTTCCATGCTGTAATTAAGGATAGACATGTAGCGTATACCTAGAGCACAAGTTGGTGCATTAGTCAATCAATATCGATTTAGATTAAAGGCTAAATGCATTGGAAGTGTACACGTACTACACTCTTTGATTTTTAGCCGATGTACACTCTTTGTTGGAAGACCGAGGGAGTACACGTGCATGCACTCACATACACAGTCAGGGTGGTTCGCGCGCAAGGGTTGGATTCCCGTCGCGCATGCATAAATTTTTGTTTAACTGATTTCTTTGCTCTGCCAACTCACAGGTGGGACTCGGAAACCAGGTGACAATTTAACCAGTCAACAAAGTGCCACATCGACTATGTGGCCGGTCAGTAGGGTGCAATACGGTGCTCTATGATGAGCTAGTGATCATATAATCACCGCAAAACTATATATAGTGACCGTAAAGAGCGTATTGTTACATATGTTGACCGCCAGTGTATTTTTCTCGTTTCAAATTAAGCCATATTAACTGGAAAGGACGCAGTATGGACTAGTACTAGTACTGGTTTGATGTGTCCCATCAACTCGCCGAATGAGGAGAAGCTTGCTTACTATGCCTCTCCCTCGCCCACGCGCGCGGTGGTTTGCAGGACGAGGAGAGGGGTTTGACAACAGAGCCCTCTCCCTCTCCCTCTCCCTCGCCCTCTCCCTCGCGGTGGACGTGCAGTAGTTCAATCGGTGTCAGATTGCCAGAAGCATATTTTACTATAGTATCATCATTGTTGGACCTTCCGAAGAGGCGAAGAGCCAAGTGCAAGGTTCATACGAGTACGAACTGTTGAACCTCCCGAAGAGGCAAAGAGCCAAGCACAAGGTTTTATAGGAATTGTCGTCCTAGTAGGAGTGTACTACAACTATAGCGAACGATGCTACTGTATGATGCCGCCACGTCACGTATATCCAAAGCTGTGCCACCTTTTTTCTCAAAGAGCATGTTGGAGCCCATGCAACAACAACACAAGTTGCACGTACACATAACACATTTACAATTAATAAATTCTAAAGGACAAATGCCAGTATGCCACACAAGTTCATCTCCAATTCATGTGGTAAATTTGTGCACGACTGGTCTACATATATTCACAGTGCTACCGTTCACAATTTACCGTACTCCACTTACATGTTATAGATGGGCTACATCTCCTCCTCCAGGTTCCAGTCCCAGGTGTTCTTCATGGATGGCACAATCCATAGCGGTGGGCAACAGGAATCAATGTCGCAGCTTTCTAGTCCGGTTCCACATGATGGAGACTCATCCAAGCTGAAGCGGCATAAATCAGGGATAGCGTGTCCCCGCATGTCATTCACCCGGCGGTGCGCACTGAAGACACAACCATGCTTCATGAATGACAGGCCTTCCGTGTCGTGCATGGAAGGTGGCATCCGCTTCACAATGGGGTAGATGTCCCAAGTGAAAAGCGAGTACTCTCCAAGAGTGTTCCTCGGCACCCACGTAGCTTCACGGGGGTCGAACTCGGCGCCGTTCATTTGGTACACGCGGCATCTCAGATCTGGACACATGGTGACGTACATAGTCAAGGTCAATGGATAATAATGTTGTGCTCAAATATGGTGGTCAGCAATACTGTGCAGCAAATAGTACTACTCCGGTATAGAGGAAGTAAATAACCGTCTTATCATATATATAGCCACTCTTGGCTACATGGATGAGATAGTAAGACATGGAAAAACAAAAATGGTGGCAGCTAGTGGGATCAAGTCTTCAAGGGCCTAACTAGCTATACGCGTCCTCCAAGGTAAAAAGTACTCCTACTAGTACTAGTAAGTACTAGTACAATAATGAAACAGAAGGCGACAGGGTTAAAAATGGAATACCTAGGTAGATGGTGACGGTCCGATCGTGGTAGATTGTGTGACCATGTTGCGCATCAGTGGTACCATGGGTAACGACTGCTAAGATAGTTGATCCCAATATGCCAAAGTCAGCTACAAGGTTCCAGGTTAGACCGAATCGCGGATGCAAATGCACATCCAGGATCATCGATCTTATTTTGATTAGGGGATGACTGGTCCCTGCAAAATAATGGAGTACCGTTAGGGATGAAAATGATGATTTGTGCATTCCGTTTGTAATCTCCCATACCGTAGGATGGCAACCAGATGAAACAAGTCCCCTGGCTTTTCACCGTGAAGATGCGGCCTAGATGGCGCACAGCGTCTTCGAACATGTAGGGGTACAAATCTGCCGGTGCCAACATGCGCCAGCCTCTGCCGTTACTGCCTCTTTCATTGATGGCAATCCTTATGTCAAACACCGCAATGAGATAGTAATCGTCGTAGCCGCGTCGCTCTGTCGGTGGGTCCGCAATTGCTATCTTCTTCAATCTCATGTAGGCATCATTATACGTATTCAAGCCCAGCCAGTCTGGAAGGCCGATCCCAATGGTGGAGAAGGGGTCTACCAGAACGGCCGCACTGTTGTGGATGTTGTGCAAAATGATGGTGGTATCCGGCTGGAGGTATGCAAGTCAATCTTTGTGGGCACCGACCCAGACCTATATATAAGACGGTGGGCAGCGGAGAAATTACGGGATGGAAATGGAATAACTAAGTACTACATGATCAAACTCCATTACTGACCTGTTCATCGGAAAAAATCCGACTACCTCTCAACGTCGGCAACTCTAGCGGAGTCAACGTGCAACCATGGCCAGGGAGCGGTGGACTGTTCAAAGGATTGTCCCATAGAAGAAGCTTCTCCTCGAGGACGCATGGAAGACCAACAAGCATGGCCTTTTCCCAAGCATATTTGAGCACCATCTTGAAAAAGTTGGTGCAGGAAGCACCGAGTCTTGCAGCGGTGAGGACGTCGGAGTGGCGTGCGATTTCTCCTAGAGGATCATCGTCTAAGGTCTCCCAGCCCCGACGAGGAGGAGAACCGGCTGGCAAATCCATGGGAGCAGCGATGAACTGCCTTCTCTTCGGGGGGAGGGGAACTGGCGAGGAGGAGATAAGAGCGTAGTAATCGCAGGGCCTCGTCCCTTCCAACTGTAGATCGTTCCTTAGAGAAGGGGTGAGGCTATTATTTACTACTAGTACTAGCATTATGGGACGTTATGGGATTGCATTATACTGTAAATAATAGCACTAGTAAGAAATTTTTGGCACTAGGTGAGGGAGTCCTGGATAAGGGGGTATCCGGACAGCCGAACTGTGTACAACGTCCGGACTATTGAAGCGTGAAGATACAAGACTCAAGACTTCGACCCGTGTCCAGATGGGACTTTCCTTGGAGTGAAAGGCAAGCTTGGCGATCCGGATATTATATTTCCTTCCTTGTAACCGACTCCATGTAAACCCTAGCCCTCTCTGGTGTCTATATAAACCGGAGAGGTTGGTCCTTGGAAGACCGATCACAATGACATTCATACCATCATAGGCTAGCTCCTAGGGTTTAGCCTCTACGATCTCGTGGTAGATCTACTCTTGTACTACCCATATCATCAATATTAATCAAGCAGGAAGTAGGCTTTTACCTCCATCGAGAGGGACCGAACCTGGGTAAACATCTGTGTCCCTTACTTCTTGTTACCGTCAGCCTTGACGCACAGATCGGGACCCCCTACCCAAGATCCGCCGGTTTTGACACCGACATTGGTGCTTTCATTGGGAGTTCCTCTGTGACGTCGCCGTCAGGCTCGATGGCTCCTTCAACCGTCATTAACGACACTGTCCAGGGTGAGACTTTCCTCCTCGAACAGATCTTCGTGTTCGGCGGCTTCGCGCTGCGGGCCAATTCGCTTGGCCACTTGGAGCAGATCGATAGCTATGCCCCCGGCCATCAAATAAGGTTCGGAAACCTGAACTACATGGCGGATATCCATGGAGACTTGATCTCCAATGGATTCGGGCCAGCGCCAGAAGCGCCAAACAGTCGCGATGAGCACGGCTTAAACCTGCTGTTAGATGTTGCTTGGGATATAAATCCAGGACGGGTTGCTTCGCCAAAGGACGGAGGGCTGGACCACGCCCCGTAGGCCGTACCTTCATCGGCGATGGAGTCGAACACAGGTTTCACCTCTGAAGGAACCTATGACTCCGGACCCCCGGATTCATATCCGACGCAGATTCTAGTCCGCGCACCCTTGGACCCGCCGATCCTGGTTGGGCTCTGGTGATGGAGTTCACCGCGGCGGACGTTTTTCAGCACTCGCCCTTTGGCGACATGCTGGACTTGTTGAAGTCTCTCCTCTTGTCAGGAGACTCCGGGCCGAACTATGTCCGGCTCGAGTGGGAAGCAAACAACGACGGAATTCGTTGCCCACCCACCACCCACTTCATTGCCACGATCGATGATCTAACCGACGTGCTTGACTTCGACTCCGAAGACAACGACGGTATGGACGACGATGTAGGAGAATAACAGGAGCCACCGCTCACCGGGCGGTGGACGGCCACCTCCTCATATGATATATATATGGTGGACGCTCCGAAGGAAACTAATGGCGACGAGGCAACGGAGGACAACCCCTCGGGAAGAAAAATCAAAGAATGGGCGTTGTCGGCACCGCTCCAAGCCCCGCCATAGCAACACCGGCCCCAGAGGTGAAAATAATCCGGATGGCGCCGAAGAAGAATATGACCCTGATCAGCCCGCCTTTGAGCAAGCCGAATAGGAAGACAAGCAGGTCACCCCAGAAGAACAGGCGACAGACGCATACCTGGAGGAGGACAATTACATGCCCCCTCCAAAGACGAGATCAGCCTCGGCGATGACGAGTTCGGCGTACCTGAGGATCCCGTGGAGCAGGAGCGCTTCAAGCGTAGGCCTATAGCTACTGCAAGGAGCCTGAAGAAGAAGCAACAGCAACTACAAGCTGATCAAGACCTGCTCGCAGACAGATGGACTGAAGTCCTGGCAGCCGAGGAATATGGACTCAAACGCCAAACGGCTGACCGGCCACCCTGTGGCCAGGACAAAACTGAATACCAGCCCGCACCCCCACACCGATACACTACGGCTCAGGGCAATAGGCACGACCTGCAAGATATTCTGGACAATAAAGCAGGACAGCCAAGATCGATCTACGGATCGAGGGGGCGTGCCCCAGCGCGCGACGACGATCGTCACGCCGGATACATCATCAACAAATACGACCGGGCTGAACATAGCAACCCAGACCAATCCGACCTGCGTAGCCACATAGCCTGGCATAGAGGCGCCACACACCCCCTCTGCTTCACGGACGAAGTAATGTCACAACAGACCCCGCAGTATGGATCGAAGACTTCCTTCTCCACATTCACATGGCCGCCGGAGACGATCTACACGCCATCAAGTATCTCCCCCTTAAGCTCAAAGGACCGGCCCGACACTGGTTAAACAGCTTGCCAGAAAATTCCATTGGCAGTTGGGAAAACCTGGAAGATGCATTCCTTGACAACTTCCAGGGCACATATGTGCGACCACCAGACGCTGATGACCTGAGCCACATTACTCAACAGCTCGGAGAGTCAGCCCGGAAATTCTGGACTCGGTTCCTCACTAAAAAGAACCAAATAGTCGACTGTCCGGATGCTGAAGCCCTGGCGGCTTTTAAGCATAATATCCGTGATGAGTGGCTCGCTCGACACCTCGGCCAGGAAAAACCCAAGTCTATGGCAGCTCTCACAACCCTAATGACCCGTTTTTGTGCGGGAGAGGATAGTTGGTTGGCTAGTAGCGGCACCACACCACATTCCGGCACTTCGGACGGCCGCGATACTAACAGCAAGCCATGGCGCAACAGACATAAGAGACAGAACAACAGCGACAGCACGGAAGACACGGCAGTCAACGCCGGATTCAGCAGACCTAAATCCGGACAGTGGAAAAAGCCGTTCAAAATAAATAATCAGGGACCGTCCAGTATGGACCGCATACTAGAGCGCTCGTGCCAAATTCATGGCACACCGGACAAACCAGCCAACCACACCAATAGAGTGTTGGAAATATGCCCTAGAGGCAATAATAAAAGTATTATTATTATATTTCCTTGTTCATGATAATTGTCTTTTATTCATGCTATAACTGTATTATCCGGAAATCGTAATACACGTGTGAATATATAGACCACAATATGTCCCTAGTGAGCCTCTAGTTGACTAGCTCGTTGTGATCAACAGATAGTCATGGTTTCCTGGCTATGGACATTGGATGTCGTTGATAACGGGATCACATCATTAGGAGAATGATGTGATGGATAAGACCCAATCCTAAGACTAGCACAAAAGATCGAGTAGTTCATTTGCTAGAGCTTTGCGAATGTCAAGTATCTCTTCCTTTGACCATGAGATCGTATAACTCCTGGATACCGTAGGAGTGCTTTGGGTGTATCAAACGTCACAACGTAACTGGGTGACTATAAAGGTGCACTACAGGTATCTCCGAAAGTATCTATTGTTTTATGCGGATCGAGACTGGGATTTGTCACTCCGTGTAAACGGAGAGGTATCTCTGGGCCCACTCGGTAGGACATCATCATATGCGCAATGTGACCAAGGATTTGATCACGGGATGATGTGTTACGGAACGAGTAAAGTGACTTGCCGATAACGAGATTGAACAAGGTATTGGATACCGACGATCGAATCTCGGGCAAGTAAAATACCGCTAGACAAAGGGAATTGAATACGGGATTGATTAAGTCCTTGACATCGTGGTTCATCCGATGAGATCATCGTGGAACATGTGGGAGCCATCATGGGTATCCAGATCCCGCTGTTGGTTATTGACTGGAGAACATCTCGGTCATGTCTGCATGTCTCCCGAACCCGTAGGGTCTACACACTTAAGGTTCGATGACGCTAGGGTT
>NC_041389.1:429939032-429939866 GCF_002162155.2 Triticum dicoccoides
CGGTATTGTACCGGGACCACCGGAAGGGTCCCGGGGGCCCACCGGGTGGGGCCACCTGCCCCGGGGGGCCACATGGGCTGTAGGGGGTGCGCCTTGGCCTACATGGGCCAAGGGCACCAGCCCCAAGAGGCCCATGCGCAAGGAAACTTGGAGAGGGAAGAGTCCTAAAGGGGGAAGGCACCTCCGAGGTGCCTTGGGGAGGATGGACTCCTCCCCATCCTTAGCCGCACCCCTTCCTTGGAGGAGGGGGCAAGGCTGCGCCCTCCCCCTCTCCCTTGGCCCTATATATAGTGGGGAAAAGGAGGAGCAATCATACCTAAGGCCTTTGGTTGCCTCCCTCTCCCTCCCGTGACACATCTCCTCTCCCGTAGGTGCTCGGCGAAGCCCTGCAGGGATTGCCACGCTCCTCCACCACCACCACGCCGTTGTGCTGCTGCTGGATGGAGTCTTCCTCAACCTCTCCCTCTCTCCTTGCTGGATCAAGGCGTGGGAGACGTCACCGGGCTGTACGTGTGTTGAACGCGGAGGTGCTGTCCGTTCGGCACTTGATCATCGGTGATCTGAATCACGACGAGTACGACTCCATCAACCCCGTTCACTTGAACGCTTCCGCTTAGCGATCTACAAGGGTATGTAGATGCAAACTCTCCTCTCCTTTCTACTCGTTGCTGGTCTCTCCATAGATAGATCTTGGTGATTCGTAGGAAATTTTTTGAATTTCTGCTACGTTCCCCAACATAGAGACTGCAGGGTGTTCAAACAGGACAGTAAGATAAACACCGAAAACAAGGACAAGGGGCTTCACAGCGACGATGACGATGAGCCCCAGCGTCT
>NC_041389.1:429940033-429952966 GCF_002162155.2 Triticum dicoccoides
CAGAAGAAATTCCCCCCAGGTGAAAACAGTCAATATGATCTACGCCACCCACATTCCCGAGAGGGAACGGAAACGGGCACTACGGGACGTCTATGCGATGGAGCCAGTCGCCCCCAAGTTCAACCCATGGTCAACTTGTCCAATCACCTTTGATCGTAGGGATCACCCTACCAGCATCCGTCACGACTCCTCCGCCGCATTAGTCTTAGACCAAATCATCAACGGATTCCACCTCACCCGTGTCCTTATGAACGGCGGCAACAGCTTGAACCTGCTTTATCAGGACACAGTGCGCAAGATGGGCATTGATCCTTCAAGGATCAAGCCCACCAAAACCACCTTTAAAGGTGTTATTCCTGGAGTAGAGGCCCGCTGCACGGGTTCTATAACATTGGAAGTGGCCTTTGGATCCCCAGACAACTTCAGGAGCAAAGAGCTAATCTTCGACATCGTCCCTTTCCGCAGTGGCTACCACGCACTGCTCGGACGAACCGCATTCGCAAGATTCAATGCGGTGCCACACTATGCATATCTCAAGCTCAAGATGCCGGGACCGCGCGGGGTTGTCACTGTCAATAGAAATATGGACCGCTCCCTTCGAACAGAAGAGCATACGGCAGCCCTCACGGCAGAAGTACAATGCGGCCTCCTCCGACAAACCAATCCGGCGACAACTTCGAGCACTGTCAAACGAGTCCGGAGCACCCCGCGACAGGATCAACACAAATGTCAAGATCGTGATTAGCAGTCCGGCCTCCGCTCAAGCCCCTCCAAAGCAGCATTCGTGCCACACATACACAATTACGCACTCAAGATACCTTGGGCATAGGCGGAGGTGCATCAACGACACAGTCGATAATGCGGGTAACCGCTAAATACCTTCATACTCTTTCCCTTTTACCTTTCAGGACACCGCGTTAGTGCAGCATCCTCAGAAGAGCCGAATTGCTGGACTCATATGGAAGAGACACCCAAGGAGGCAACATATGTTGTGCGCAGAAGGAAATACCCAGGTGGAATCTATTTACGATCATTATACCTGCTTCATCTATCTGCACACGGCTTGCCCCTGGATAGGACATGTCAAATAGTCCTATTTTTATCTCTGCCTAATGCATCCATTGTAAACATACGCTTAAAAGTATTTTTCGTCAAATGGAGATTATATATAGCGTCAGCTTATTATCCTTATTTGAGTATTTTTCTCTTATAAATGTGTATTTGGTATTGCATCCGTACACCTTGGTACGACCAGTTTGCCAGGGGCTTCTTATGACGCCCCGTAATATGGCAACTAAAAGTCCGGACACTTTCAATAGTGTGGCACCCCGAACTTATAGCACTATATGCATTAGGTCTGAACCATGTCTTGGGTCTACAGTTGAGATAGCCCGGCTCCATTGTTTTGGTGCCTTACGTTCCGTTATATCGGCTGAGGTAGCGCAAGGAGAACTACTGTGATTGTGTCCCGGTTCTTCCGGATGAGCACCTCAGTAGAGAAAGCCGAAAACTGACCAGCATGATGTGGCGAGAGCTGGTCGCTATTCGAGAGGTACTAAAATCCTTAAAGATTTTCCGCTTTAGGCAATAAATCGGCTTCGTCCGATCAAGGCGTATATAGCGCCCCAATTCGGTCTTCCGGATTCTAGGGGCTTCGCCAAAATTTAAAATTATAGACTTCTATGGCTAAGTGAAAGTTATAAAGCCGCATAGTCTGATTGCCTCGTTCGCTGCGATGGACACCTCTTTAAGGGACCAAACATTTGGATAAAGAGTGTCTGGGTTTTCCATGAACACCCCAGTGCTAGTCACGTGGGGGCGGAAGCCGACGACTGGCCTACTTTCAGGATTTTATAAACAGCTGCACAGAAGGTAATATTTTAAATAAGAAAAGCGCTACATAGCGCAAGTAACTTCGTCCGTAAGATACAACCATGACAGAAGGAAATTCATTAAAAAATGGTGTCTTTGGTACATTCGTCAGCCACGAGGCGAGGACCCTTCATAACGCCATCATAGTACAGCTCGGGATGGCGATGCGCCTTTCCCTCCAGCGGCCATCCTTGACCAGCTTCTCCGCATCCATCTTGCCCCAATGCACTTTGATGCGGGCAAGGGCCCGGCGGGCACCCTCGATGCACACGGATCGCTTGATCACCTCAAGCCGCGGGCAGGCATCCATCATCCGCTTGATCAGGCCGAAGTAGCTACCAGGCATGAGCTCACCAGGCCACATCCGGACTATGAACCCCTTCATAGCCAGTTCGGCCGCCCTGTGGAATTCGACCAACTGCTTTAGTTGGTCACTCAGAGGCATCGGGTGTTCGGCCCCAGCATACTGGGACCAGAACATCTTCTCCGTTGAGTTCCCCTCCTGGGCAGGGTAGAACTCCGCAGCGTCTGATATGCTACATGGCAGATCTGCGAATGCCCCTGGAGAGCTCCGAATTCGAGTAAGTAAAAGAAACGCCTCCTACACATGTTTGCTTTGCATAAAGAACTTCTTACCCGCTGTTATCTTCTTGGCCTCCTGGATCTCCTACTGTGCTTTCTCGGCTTCGGCCTTGGCGTCTTTTAAGCTCATAAGGGCCTTCGCAAGCTCGGCCTCTCTTGCCTTCAGATCATGCTCCATGGACTCACATTTCTTGCCGAGGTCCTGGAGCTCCTACTGTACCTCACCTACCCTAGCACTTTGCTTTTCACGCTCCTTACACTCCAAGGCCGCCTTGTCTTCAGCCTTGGACAACGCCTTCTTCAGGGCCGCCACTTCGGCGGGGGCCCCTGTTACACGGTCATGGCGCTTAGTTGTTAGACTCACCAATTCTGGCTATCCTCAAATACATAAGAACGGGAATTACTTACCCTTGTTCTCTTCGAGCTGCCTCTTCGTGAGGTCGAGCTCTCCCTGCGCCTACTCCAGGTCCTGCTTCAGATCGGCAACCTCGGCAGTACGGGCAGCATCAGCAAGCAGCACAACCTGCTTATTCAAAATAATACTTATGATTTGACTCCTGTGGATTTTAATTGACCCTCTGTTCGGCTTTTCCTTCCGAACGCCAAACAGAGTATCAGGGGCTACTACCTATCGAGTGGTAATTTTGCACATGTTTATTACTTACCTCGAAGCCCGTTAGGAGGCCGGTGCAAGCTTCGGTTAGTCCGCTTTTGGCGGACGAAACCTTCCGAATCACCGTACTCATAAGAGTACGGTGCCCTTCGTCCAGGGAAGCGCCGCAAAGCGCTTCCAGCAGACCGTCCGGCGCTCCATGCGCAACGGAAGTCCGCAACACAGACGGCTCGCCCTCCTTAGTGAGTGGTCGCCTGCCTGAGTCCGGAACCATCAAAGGTTCCGGAATTGTGTTCGGCTCAGAGCCCGGCTGGCCGTGGCTCTCGTCGACACGATCCGTGGGGATCTCAAACCCCGCGTGTCCGACGACTGAGACCCCGCCTCGGGGTGTCTCCAGGGTCACGTCCCCCTGCTCTGGGAGCCTTTGGGACAACAGCTCCGTGTCGTCCGCGGGCTGAGGAGTGGTGGCCGTCGGAAGCGAATTCATCTCCGAATTGCTCAGGGACCCGGAGGAGGATACCTCGGGATGATCCCTGGCCGGACTGCATATATGTTCGGCATTATAAATACAAAAACTGTAAAGTGAAGTCATGATAGAATGCAAACACTTATGATCGCGCTAGGGGCTTCCCCCTAGGCAGCCACCCCTCCTCGCTGAGAGCGTCTGTGGCGGAGTAGTCCGGAAGGGGCCCCTTCGCCTTCTTGGACGCCCCAGCTTCCCCTCCTGGGGCGGCTTTCCTCTTCTTCTCCCCCCGATGGGGGAAGGTAGGATCTCTTCCTGATTCCCCCCGCCCCCGCGGGAGGAATCCGACTCGTCGTCATCGGACGACAGGGGAATGACGGCCCGGTGCCGAGGACCTTTTCCGGCCCCCGGGTCCGCCTCCCCGGACCCCTCATCCTTTCCGGATGGGGCGTCTTCTTCTTCTTCCTCCTCCCCTTCGCGGGAGGAGTCTGCCTTGCCGTCTTCGGACGAGGCTTCCGGCACAACCTTCCGCCGGAACCCTTTCGGATCCCCGACGCCTTCTTCTCAACCTTCTTCTCCGGCACCTTGTACGGCGCCGGGACCAGCATCTCCGTCAGGAGAACATCTGCTGGGTCTTCTTGCAGCGGAGCCTGGCAGTGAACCCGCTCCACTATCTCCATGTAATCCTGAAATAAACATGCACAACTACTTAAGGCACTCCCGTGAATATACCGGGAAGAACTGGGTCCGGTGTCAGTCTAAGAACTCACCGGCCTAGGAGCCCGCGCGGCGTGAAGCCCGCGGTCCTCGGATATCGGAGCAGGCACTCCGGAGGCCTTGAATAGCTCCTTCCATGCGCCTTTGTGCGTCATGGCGTAGAGCCTCTAGAGCGTTTGGTGCTCGGTGGGGACGAACTCCCACAGATTGACTGCCCGCCTCTAGCAGGGCAGGATTCGGCGAACAAGCATGACCTGGATCACATTGACAAGCTTGATGTTCTTGTCCTTCATGCTTTTGACGCATGTTTGGAGTCAGGCCAGCTCCGTGGAATCGCCCCAGGACAGGCCCTTCCTCTCCCAGGAGGTGAGCCGCATGGGGGCTCCGAATCAGAACTCGGGGGGCCACCGCCCAGTTGGCGCCGCACGGCTCGGTGATGTAGAACCACCCCGACTGCCATCCTTTTACGGTCTCCGCAAAGGAGCCATCGAGCCATGTGACGTTGGGCATTCGGCCCACCATGGCCCCTGCGCACTCCGCCTGTTGGCCTCTTACCACCTTCGGCTTCACACAGAAAGTTTGCAGCCATAGGCTAAAGTGGGGCCGGATGCGGAGGAAGGCCTCGCACACGACGATGAACGCCGAGATGTTGAGGATGAAATTTGGGGCTAGATCGTGGAAATCTTGCCCGTAGTAGAACATAAGCCCGCGGACAAAGGGATGGAGTGGAAATCCCAGTCCACGGACAAAGTGGGCGACGAATACGACCCTCTCGTGGGGTCCTGGGGTCGGAATGACCTGCTCGGCATCTGGTAGATAGTGCGCTATGTCCGCGGCCAAGTATCCGGCCGCCCGAAGATTGGTGATGTGCTCCTCCTTGACGGTGGAAGCCACCCACCTGCCTCCTGCTCCGGACATGTTTAGCTATGCGGGGAAGACTTGGGCTTGCACGCTGGAGCTCAAGGGGGCAAGAGTGGGCAAAGGAGGAAGAAGGCGTGGGTGAAAATGGGGGAATCTTATCCCTTTATAGAGGCGCCGGAAGCGGTACGCCTCCCCACTTGCCCGTTGGAAATCGCTTGTTTTCCAAGCGCCACGGTTAATGGCGTGGTGAGATTACCCATGCCCGTATTGATGAGAATCCCGTAATAAGGGGACACGATCTCTGCTTTGACAAGACGTGTCACAAAAACCGCCTCATGATATGCGTTGTAGCTGGTTGTGTGGAAACGGTTCGAATAAAGGATCCGATCATAATAACGTGTAACATCGTCAGGAAAAGTTGTCAGCAGATTGCATTTGTGAAATATCATTCTCTCTACGATGATATGCGAAGATCATTTTTCAGATCCGGACACGATTTGAGTGTTCGATAACCAATTTGGAGTATTCGGAGGAGGAACCCGCCTTGCAATGCCGAAGACAATACTGCGCGCCGGACTCATCGTCATTGAAGCCTGGTTCAGGGGCTACTGAGGGAGTCCTGGATAAGGGGGTAGCCGGACAGCCGGACTGTGTACAACGTCCGGACTATTGAAGCGTGAAGATACAAGACTCAAGACTTCGGCCCGTGTCCGGATGGGACTTTCCTTGGCGTGAAAGGAAAGCTTGGCGATCCGGATATTATATTTCCTTCCTTGTAACCGACTCCATGTAAATCCTAGCCCTCTCCGGTGTCTATATAAACCGGAGAGGTTGGTCCTTGGAAGACCGATCACAATTACATTCATACCATCATAGGCTAGCTCCTAGGGTTTAGCCTCTATGATCTGCTGGTAGATCTACTCTTGTACTACCCATATCATCAATATTAATCAAGCAGGAAGTAGGGTTTTACCTCCATCGAGAGGGCCCGAACCTGGGTAAACATCAGTGTCCCTTACTTCTTGTTACCGTCAGCCATGACGCACAAATCGAGACCCCCTACCCGAGATCCGCCGGTTTTGACACCGACACTAGGTAGTAGTTTTTGGCGTGGATTAAGAAATTTTTGGTTTGTTTTTGCTATTTTTTGTACACGCCAACTAGTGTTAAAAAACTTCTTACATTATGTGATGGAGGAGTACGTACTCGTACTGTAGCAGTACTAGTACTACTTTTTCTCAACTAGTAGTGTGATGTACTGTACTTCTTGTCTAGTCTAGTATAGTGCACTAGTTTTGAACTCTTGAATCTCAGGGCCAAGGAGCTACAGTTTTTTTAACTGGGAACTGTAGGGGAAACCCCCACAGCATATCAAAACTTTATTGATAAAGAGAGCACAATTACAAGTACAATTAGAGATTACAAGAGGTAATCAAACTAAGTTAAGGCAGGAAAGATAAGAAACAAGTTAGAAATACAAGGAAAAGGCCTCAAGGTGGCAAGAAGGAGATCCATCTAAGTAGATCCTCCTTATAAGCAGCTTTCACTCTATATTGCATTAAGGTAATATCATGGATAAAAGTCCTTCTCCATTTATTGAATCCAGCTCTCTCATGCCTGAAGACCTTAGCATTTCTAACAATCCAGATATTCCAGCAAGCAATAAACACCACTTCAGTGAAGAAGGGTTTCCTGAAGCTCCTGCTAGCATTGCTAACCACATCAGACATGAGGTCCCCAGATGACCAATCAATCTGCAGGTAGTTCCAAACTCTGATACTAAAATTGCAATTAAAGAACAGATGATCTCTTGTTTCCCTAGCTTGAGCAGGGCAAAGCACATAATTAACTCCATCCTCCAAATTTCAATGCCTCCTTTCCACCATATCCTTGGTGTTCAACCTGTCCATAATAAGCATCCAAGCGAATACTTTTATTTTCATTGTACATGAGGACTTCCAAATCCAAGTTGTCAAAGGGTTGAAAGACTCAAACACAAAAGTATGTGAATAGGACAACTTGGGAGAGTATCCCTTGGCAGTGCCACTCCATAACCAAATATCCTTGGCCTCAAGTGCTCTACCGTGGTCATTCAACAGAGACCGGAGAGTGGTCAAGTCATCAAAAGCCTGGCTGGACAAAGGAAGGTGGAAGTGCTGGAACATGTCCTGAGAGTCCAGGAACTCTTTAACAGTGATCCAAGGGTCCTTAACATAGGAAAAGATCCTGGGAAATCTTAACTGAAGGCAAGACACCTGATCATCAAGCTGCCAGTTGTCTGACCACATCAGGGCAGTGTCTCCTTCATTAATCTTAACCAAGCACACTCCATAAAGTTTTGCATGACCTTGCATATATCCTTCCACCAGAAAGAGCCACAATCAGAAGTTCCTTGGGGTACTCTGTCATGATAGTATGAATACCAAATTAAAGACACCCATGGGATATCCTTTTTATTAAGGAAGTTGTTTGCATGCTTCAACAGCAGTGCAACATTCTGAACACCCAGATTAAGGATACCAAGACCTCCCTTGTTTTTTGGCCTGCAAATGAGTTCCCAAGCAGCAATTGAAGGGGAAGGCTCACCCCTATTCTTCCTCCAGAGGCATTGTCTCTGGATTCTCTCCAATTGCTTAAGAATGCCAGCAGGAACAGCCAAACTACCAAGGAAAAAATGGGCATAGAAGACAAGGAAGAGTTCAGAAACTGTAGTCTTTCCCCCTGATTTAAAAAAGAGGAGCTAGCTGTCATTCTCCTCTCCATGAAGTCCACCATAGGCATGAAATCAATCATTTTGGGTCTTGTAGTGCCCACTGGTAACCCAAGATAGGTAAAAGGAATTTTCCCAATTTGGCAATCAAAAGCAGCAGCTAATTCAGACATGACAGCAGAGTCCACATTGATGGGTATAATAAAAGATTTATGATAGTTCACATCAAGTCCAGTGGACACAGAGAAAACCTTGAGCATGTCCTTCAGAGCAATAAGTTGATCCTTGTCAGCTGGCAAGATAATCAAAGTGTCATCAGCATACTGAATGACAGGGTAATCCTGGTCATGACAAGGTATAGGTAAATGAAGAATGCCCCTTCTGAACATGTCATTGGTTATAGTCTGTAGGAGATCAGCAGCTAGGACAAAAAGAAGTGGAGAGACTGGATCACCCTATTTGACACCCTTTTTACATATGAATTTCCTACCAGGAACTCCATTAAGCAGAACAGATGAGGTACCTGTGGACAAAAGCCGCTTCATCCAAGTAATCCACTTCTCATTAAAACCCTTATATCTCAATATTTGCACTATTGCCTCATGCTCAAGGGAGTCAAAAGCCTTCTCAAAATCCAATTTTAAGATCACAATTGGTCTTTTGGACTGATGACTCTGGTGTAAATATTCAAAAGTCCACCCAATACAATCCTGTATGGTTCTGCTTTTAATGAAACCATACTGGTTCTTGTGGACACATTGCATAATCACCTCTTGGAACCTATTTGCTGCCATCTTAGATAGGAACTTAAGGCCCATTCCTGTTAAAGAAATAGGTCTGAAGTCACCCACCTCTTCAGGTGATGGTTTCTTAGGTACCAGAGTGATGTATGAATCATTGCCAAGGAGCTACAGTTGGAAGTGGAGGGTACTACTGTTCTCTAGAACCATCGTTGTACTATCAATGCAGGGAAAGTACACATGCGTAGTGGCCTAGTGGGTACTCTCGGTGTTCTATTCAGCCGCTCCTCTCATGTAGCTAGCCTACTCAGCCGCTCCTCTCATGTAGCTAGCCTACTCAGCCGCTCCTCTCACGCACACACTAGCAGCCTGTTTATCAGGGACGGTTACTACGGGGGAAGAACATTTGAGTTATTTGATATAGCAAGACTAGGCTTTTCACTTCCATTTGTGGAGGTGTAATGGATCTCGTCGAACTTTGTTAGTAGTTCCTTCTTTATGAATGAAATGAAGCAAAGCTTTGGCCTCCGTTTCAAGAAAAAACACATCAAGAGGAATTTCTTTTATAGTAGAGCCGATAATGGAGTGAAGTCCATGCGTGCAACACCACAAGCTACAGAGTAGTAGTAGAGCACTTTACGTACAGAGCCATATTGCACAGTTCCCAATGCCCCGCCAGGATTTTTCGGCTCCTCGGGCTTAATTGGGAGGAGCTAGTTTAAATATGCTACTAGCTGATGAGGAAGCTGCAAGCGAGGTACGGCCAGGGCGAGCACGCGAGCCATGGGATGCTGGGAAGGGAAACCCGTTCACGTGGCTAGGCTATCCAGTGCACCCAGATTATGGTGCCGCACGTCCATTTGACTTCAAAACTCAAACTACACGTGTAAAATATTGGCTCGCAACGAAGTTACTATTTAAGAAAAAAGGTCGTCGTGGGTTCGGCCGGGATCGAACCCACAAAACGAGGTATACACTCCCACGACCACTAGTAGTACTCGTTGGAATACAACACAACCTAGAATCGCCTTTTGTCGCTAGTAGTACATTGTTCCTTACTAGAAACCCCTAATAATGCAAGAAACCAATAATAATGCCAAGAAACTACTACCACTTGCATACGTGGAAGACTTAAGATAAGACTACCTTATCAACCATTATACATGCTCTTACCAACCAGCCCTACCAAGAAACGACTACTCTACAAAGTGTCGTTATAGGCATGTTTCAACCCATGGCCCTATTTGAATACATTTGTTGTCAATCTAACCCTGCCATCCAAACACCACTTTGGTTAGAGTTAGTTCAGGGTTAGAATCTAACTCTAACCTCTGACAGGGCCCATGTCGCCATTAAGTCAATGCCTTCTATTTGACCGGGCGTTATGACTTGTGGGACCTACATGTCAGTCTGCACAAAAATCCCTGAGTGACCTCCTACCTCCGGCCCGTCCACCTAGTCATCCTCGGCCATGGGATGCAGCTACCACCACCGGCAGAAGGCGAGATCAAAACCACCGGTGGTGTGGAGCCCATCTTGCGGCAGCCTGGATGCCAGCTCCTCCGGCGCTCGCGACCACTAGCTAGCCAAGATAGCTCCGTCCAGCTGCTTCTTTGCAAGGTTCGCTAGCTAGATTGGCACGGCGGCGCGGCGGCTTGCTCATGCGCACCGCACTAAGGCCAGCCGTCTCGCTCGAGCGAAGGCCAGCGCGGCGGCTTGCTCGCTCGTGAGTCACGCTCGGGCCAGCTTGCCAACCCGTGCGGAGGTCAGCGCGGCGTCCGGCCCGTCCGGCGGAGCGGTGGCCAATTCGCTCATCACCGGCGCCACCGACGAACATGCATCAGTACTGTTCGAAGTAATCTTCAGGAAAAATAATGATTTAAGGGGGAATAACAGGATAGAAGGTCAGATGTGGGTCCCTCGTGTCAAGGGTCAAACAAAATGTGTTGGTTTAAGCTGCCTCGTGAGCACGGACGTGTGGGCCAACCCTATCATAAATGGGTTTATTAAGAAATTTTGGGTATGTTTTTGCTATTTTTTGTACAATAGATTCTTCCTAGGGCTAGTTGAAAGTGGTAGTTTTTTTGTTAATTACTCTACATATTGTAAGTAGGAGTGAAAGTTAAGCTTTGGAAGGCAATAAGCAAGGCTAGTTACATAGTGCATATGTGTACATGATTGAAACTAAATATCAACCATGAGTGACTAATATCTTGATGGAAAACTCGAAACTATGGAATACTTGGAAAAAAATGCATGGTTGGAAATACTAGCAATGTTCATGTGCGTTGCAACGAATCATAATTAGAATAATACTTATTCACAAACTTGATACAAAACACTCTAATTTTGATATACATATATCACTAGAGATATATTATGTTTCAATTAGAATATATTCCTTGGGCTGTTTTGGTGAGGTCAGGGAGGGATGTGGTTGGTTTTAAGATACTAATTATGGGTTTTTCTGCAAATTGGTAGACAAGTGGGATGTTGGTGAGAAAAGGCAACAACTTACCTCACAATCGTTAGATGTAGATCTAATGGTCAGAAACGACAGATGGCAGACACACCATCATCACCAACTTAGTCTTCTGTAGGAGTACTAGCAAGATCCGTGCATTGCACGGAACATCAAGATGCATTTTTTTCTAAAACTCTTGTTGTGATTGACCCATGCGGGAGTAATCCCATGTGTAAAAACTCATGATTTCTCGAGAAATATGAGATAAGGTGAAGAGGAGTGGGGCGTGGTGTTGATTGGTGGTCGGACTGAGCAGAGGCATGGGGATTGATGACACCGGCAGCGGCCACCAGGCCAGTTTGTTCCAGAGGCTTCCTTTCTTAATTGCTCAACAATGGGGTTGTTGGAGATAAGGCTGAACGAGGGAAGGCCTTGTCTACAAATGTGAAGAGGGGTGCGGGTATCTTTTAGTTTAATTTCCATCCGTCAGATATAGATCGGACCGTCTATATTGCAAGATGGCACGCATACCATCATCACCAACTTGGTTTTTTATAAGAGAAGAAATATAAGTATGGAGATACGAACGTATTATTGATACTTGTTTCCGTAATCTAGCATCTACATTCTATTCAACGCCTCAGCATGTGGGGCCTTAGCACAATGACTTCTCGACTGTGTAAAACATAGGCTTTCCCGTCGCCGATAAGGAGGGGGTGACGGCGGCACGCTTTTTGGCTTGCTCTAGTCCTAGTAGTCATACTAGGTGGTCTAAGCACGTGTAGATTTATTCTTTTTCATGTCTCGTGTTCGCCGTACTGCCACGACTGTTGATGAATAGACAGTAAGTTATTCACGAGGAAACCCTTGTTGAGCATGTTTGCAAGAGAGAGAGAGAGAGAGAGAGAGAGAGAGAGTGCGTGTTTGATATGTCTAGAGACTGAGGCAATGATAACAGATTCTTTGTGTCTATGTGTGTGGAGGATAGAGAGAGACATGTACATGGGTCTTTGTGTTGTGTAACGTGGAGACACATATACATAATTAGAGAGTGAGTGTGTGAGATACACATGTGGACATGGGGAGAGATGAGGATCCAGATAAATGGGTGTTTGTGCGTGTCTGTGTGTGTTTGTGCACGTGTTTGTGTGTGAGAGGGAGTGTGTGTATGTGGAGTAGAGAGACCACTAATGATGTAAACCTATTATAAGGGAAGGGGGAATGGTGTGACATGTGTAGTAGCGGGATAGCATGGGTGCGGGCGGGGGGAGCAGATTATTTGGAAGAGACATCGAGTGTCTGTGTGGGAGAGGGGTGTGAGAGCGAGCGAGCGAGCGAGAGAGAGAGAGAGAGAGAGAGAGAGAGAGAGAGAGAGAGAGAGAGAGAGAGAGAGAGCTAGCGACGGAGACGCAAGCGAAGCGAGTCATCGTATGTGTGATAGGGACTTCATGAGAGATCTAGAATAGATGGTGTAGATAACAATGTGCAAGATCGAGAACGATGATACATTAGGAAGCTATGGAAAGAGTCACGACATATATGTATACATGGAAGGAGCTGGGGAGGGTCCGCATGTGGGAGAGATAGAAAGAGGAGAGTGGTGCACAAGGAGACAAAGTGTGCTTGTTTGCAGTGGGGTTGGTGTGTGAGGTGAGTGTGCGAGAACCACATAACTAGGGAGATACACGTTTGGGGGTGACGTTTTGTGTGTATGCGAAATATACACTCTACATAGTGCGTGTGCTTGGGAAAGAGAGATGCCGGGAGACCTAGAGAGTGGGGGAAGAGATGTGTGCATGCCCGAGAGACAAAGTGATAGAGACCTATATTGGGGTCATGACTTTAGAAGAGAGAGGGGTGTTAATGTGCTCGTGTGTTGGTGTTTGGGGGAGAGAACGACTTCTCTATGTG
>NC_041389.1:429953097-429980653 GCF_002162155.2 Triticum dicoccoides
GGGGGCGACGAGGGGGGTGGCTTTAGATAAAGAGTGAGGTGTCTGTATTTGAGGGCCTTAGCGTAATTGAGATATACATGGTCAATAGTGTGTGCACTCATGGTTGATCAATTTGTTTCACAGTTTGGACTATGAGATAATGATACTTTTGAACATGCGTGATATACCATGATGTACCAGAATTACAAACCTAAGATTGGAATTTTGGAATTCGACTCCATCATTAGCTTTTGTAATTCGTTTAAACGAAGGTACATTTTTTAGGCCGGGATTTCGTGATTTCAAATTCATATATCAAACCTAGAGATATACACATACGGGCATGTTCAAACTTTACAATCATCCAGTTTATTCATACACATACACATTTTTGCTTTTGTCATCATATTTAGGATAAACACATTTGGAATTTCATTTGAATTGGACTGTATGATGGTATTTGCTTGCAGTAACTCAATGATCCATATTTGAATTGAATGGACAATCTAAGTTTCAAGTTGGAGGCATTGATTTTCAAAACTTGCACTTTTTTGCGTGCAAAACAAACAAATTCTCGGCCATGATATCATAATCAGCCATACAAGAGCAGAATATAATTTCAGGCGCCAAAAGCTTTCAAACTTCCGGCTCACATCAAAATATCTCGCGCCCGAAAGTTTAGTCCTACGATATTCCTATTTTACCCCTGCCACATGAATGGAAAAGGGCTGCTTTGGTAACTCCATTGTTTTCCCCTCTTTGCCCCCAACATTCTTCCCCAGAGCCCCTCCCCTTCCCCTCCTCGACCCCCCCAACCGCGGCAAGCCACTGAATCTAGTCATCTGCCGTAGCGGTGGACCTCACACCCCGGCGGATCTACCTTCCGCACCTTGGAACCCCCAACTGCCAACTCACCACTTCACCGGAGCCGCTTCAGCGACTGGCTTGTCCACCACTCTAGATCTCCTTGACCGCCATCATGGTCCACCGCACCGGATCTGCTTAACCGGCGCCCTCATCCACCACAGTGTAGGCCCTTCACTGACTCCCTCGTCCGCCCATTCGCTGGCCCTTCATACAAGCCCTCGTCCGCCGCAACAGATCCGCCTCACCGAAAGCACTGTACAACGCGCCCGCTGAAGCCTTCGTCAACTACATCATACCCACTCCACGGACGCCATATTCAACTCCACCGGCCCTGCTTTACTGATGCCGCAGCCTCATCAGGTTATTTTGATTTGTACTCCTTCAGTTTTTCTCTTTATCGTGTAACTGTTCACTTACCACAGATGAGCTTTCTTGTATGTCGACAGGCACCGCAACCGTAGCACTAGAGCCGCTTCAGCGACGGCGGCAGCCGGCCCAAACTCAACCGCAACACGAGCACCATCGACGATCCTTAGCTATCAAGTACGACAACGATACCCATACACCGCCGAGAATCGGGTACTATTATCCAACGGCCGGCGCCTACGTTCACTTTCCTAGCATAAGAACCGCACCTTTGAATTTCTTCACAGCATCATTCAGTTTTTCACGAGACGCGTTATTCTGCTTGCACCTGTAGGGCCATACTTCTAGCAGTGAACATGTTACATGTGCTAAATTACATACCAGTGCACAGATACTTAATATGCTTTAGTTTTGTCCTAAGTATTACTGTACTTCCTAGATATCACTGCCTACTATTTTACTTCTTGAATGCTATATTTATGATAATGGTGTTGTTCTGATGCCACGTGTTGGTTCCATCAGACTGCTTAATGTTCTCTATGCTTAATTACACATCAGCAAACTAGCATGTGGTTCCGCTGCTTGTTCATTTTACCCTACATTTTCTGATGCTAGCTCTTACATCACTGCTCCGAGCCTCTATTCATTACTTGTTTATGTGTTCTTGATCTTCCCAAGTTGCATGACTAATTTGATGCTTCTATTAATTATGGAGCTGCCAACCCCATCAAGCAAAATATTTGTTCTTTTGGGGCTGGCACCTCGAACAAGCATAAAAATAGAGGGAAGCGGATATATTGTCGTGTATGCACACACCCTTCTTTCATTAGTTTAGATGAACCATTGATGATCAATTCGGACCAGTGCATGTGATTAAAATTAATTTTACCTAAATAGAGGGTGCAGAATAAACTATAACAACTAGATTTGCAACCACGTGATGCTGACGATATCTTCAAAGAACATTGCAACAGCAGCGAGGCTTCACAGCAACATATGGTAAGCCAGTGTGTTTTAGTACATGTGAAATGTAATGTGAGTGGGCTGCTTTCTTGGCTTGTGCCCTCAACCTGTAATCCTACCGAATTACAAATAGTTCAGTTGTCTGCTTTGCAGTATTGCTTGATTCGAATGCTTGTTTGTTGTTTCGCTATACCTGAGTTGGCCAATATGTCAGCAGTGCCTGTTGGTGTCAAAACCGGCGGATCTCGGGTAGGGGGTCCCGATCTGTGCGTCTTAGGCTGATGGTAACAGGAATCAAGGGACACAATGTTTACCCAGGTTCGGGCCATCTCGATGGAGGTAAAACCCTACTTCCTGCTTGATTAATATTGATGATATGAGTAGTACAAGAGTAGATCTACCACGAGATCGTAGAGGCTAAACCTAGAAGCTAGCCTATGATGATTATGATTGTAATTGTGATCGGCCTTCTAAGAACCAACCTCTCCGGTTTATATAGACACCGGAGAGGGCTAGGGTTTACACATAGTCGGTTACAAGGAAGGAAATACAATATTCGGATCGCCAAGCTTGCCTTCCACGCAAAGGAGAATCCCATCCGGACACGGGACGGAGTCTTGAGTCTTGTATCTTCACGCTTAAATAGTCCGGACGATGTATATAGTCCGGCTGTCCGGATACCCCCTAATCCAGGACTCCCTCAGTAGCCCCTGAACCAGGCTTCAATGACGATGAGTCTGGCGCGCAGTCTTGTCTTCGGCATTGCAAGGCGGGTTCCATCTCCGAATACTCCAAAGTAATTATCGAACACTTAGACCGTGTCCGGATCTGCGAGATGATCCTCACATACTATTGTAGGAAACATAGCATAAATCTGATCTGCTGGCAATCTTCGTACATCATGCCCTTGCATCGTGGCCCGGTCCAACACGAACCGGCGTTTCTCGCCCCACCTCGACTCGCGTTGCGAGGCGGTTTTATTGGCACGCCCTGCCAAAGCAGAGATCGTGTTCCTCTTATTACGGGATCTTGCACCAATATGGGCGTGCGTAACCCCACGACGACCGTTGGCATGACTCCGTGTGTTTTTAGATAAGCCTCAAGCGGTCACGATGTGGACTCTTGATATTCACCCTCTTTATAAAGGGGCCGAGGACTATGCCTCTTTTCCACCTCCCTCGCGCCTTCTCGCACATCGAGTTCTAACACCCGAGGCCTAAGCTCCAACAACCCAGATCCTCAAATATGTCCGGATCCAACCCTCAAGGCCGGTGGGTGGCCTCCTCGATCCAAGAGGAGGACATTACGAGGCTTAGGGAGGTCGGATATCTGACCGCCGACATCCAGCACAGGCTTCCTGCTCTAGGGCAGGTCATCCCTACACCGGAGCCCAATGAGAGCGTCGTGTTCATTCCTCACTTCCTCCGCGGCTTGGGCCTCACCCTTGATCCCTTTGTGAGGGGGCTTATGTTCTATTACGAGTTGGATTTTCATGATCTAGCTCCGGACGCTATCCTCCATATCTCATCGTTCATCATTGTGTGCGAGGCTTTTCTCCACGTCACTCCACACTTCGGCTTATGGCTCAAGACCTTCAATGTGAAGCTGAAGATGATCGAGGGGTGACATGCGGAGTGCGGAGGTGCCATAATAAGCAGGAACGCTGATGCCCCATGGCCTGAGGGTTCTTTCCCATAAGTATCCGATGTATGGCAATGGAGGTGGTTTTATGTCACGGCTCCCAGAGGCACAAAGTGGGTGGCCGACCCCGAGTTCCGCTCGGGCCCTCCATCACAATTGGCGTCATGGACCAACGTTGGACGGAATTGGGGTCCTGCCAGTGACGTTCCAATATTGCAGAACCGTATTCGGGAGCTTCTTGAGAGGGACATTAACCTTGTCAGCATAATTCAAGTGATGCTAATCCGACGGATGTTGCCGTGCAAACGCAGGCCTCTCCAGATGTGGGAGTTCAATCCAGAGGGTCCGCAGACTATTAAGCACTTCTTCGGCCTGAAGCTCGAAGGGATGTGTAAATTACTCTTCGGACCACAAGTAAAGTGTCCGGACACCATCGAGGATGCGGGCCTAAGCTGCAATCGCCTAGATTCCCAAGTAAGTAACCTTAAAACCGCACACTTTGTTTTTATTTGTCATAGTCATTATTCTGAAAACCCTCCGTGGCCAGGAATGGCTCAGCAAGGCAGAGAGAATCAGGTGTCCAGTGCCACTTCCCGAAGGCTCGCCTGGTCGAACCGTTGCCAAGATGCTTGGCCGGGTGCTCAGCAAAATGCCCTCAGGGAAAGGCGAAGGAAAGGATAGTGAAGCCGAACTTCACACCCTCCGCATCCAGACCGGGGGAATTGCTTCCTCCCCAAGGGAGGATGGTCGGGGAGGGGAATCCGAGGCCACCTCCCCGCGCGGGAAGAAAAGGGCCGCCTCCGAAGACTTGGAGACGGAGATGCCCAAACAGGGGAAGAAGGTGTCGCCGGGGGGGCTCTGCCCCGACGGGCATCCTCAACACGTCATGCCCGCCAATGGGCCAGCCCTCAACCGAGCTGCAAGTTAATCATTAATTCGAAGATACTGCATTTCTCCGAGATCAATAACCAGGATTCGTCTTTTGTAGTCCGGCTAGCAGCTCTTCTCAACAGAGTTCGTCTTCGGGGGATCTTCCTCCGGAGATGATGGAGAGCGAGACCCCACCCACCTCTCTTCCTCATGAAGCGGGCGACACCGAAGTGTCGTCACGAAGGAGTCCGGATCTGCCGAAGCCAGAGGCTAATACGTTAGCCGCCCTGAGCCCGGAGAGTTTGGCTCCCACGGGGGGTGATGAGAAGGGTCCGTCACAGTTTGATGTCCGGCCGGACATACTGACAGGCCTTCTAGAGCGAGTTGCGCTCTCGGAGGAGCACCGCTCATTAATGAGCATGGTGCTCAAGAATATTTCATCCGCTACAAGCGGTTTGAATGAAGCATTTACGAGCCTGCTCAGTGGCTTTGAGGTATGTAGTGAAAAATACACTATTTTTGGCTGTAAGGCACGCGCTAGGTGTGCTCCATATGGATAGTAGCCCCTGAGACTCTGGTTGCCCGCCCTCGGCGGCAAATGGGGGATCATATAGTAACGATTGTGCTGTACATATGCACAGGTGGGTCCGGTAGCCGACTGGTCCGTTGAAGTTGCCGAGCTAAGGAGGTAGATCGGATCTATTGATGCCGATATCACGCTGGTGAACGAGCGGCTGGACGAGTCACAAGGTATGTGCTCTGCTTTCCTTATTATGTTGTATAGGAAAATATGAGAGGGGCATAATATTTAATGCAATGTGTTTGTCCTGCAGATGGTGCTGCTGCCGTGGAAGCCTTGAGGGCGGAACTTGCCCAAGCCAAGGAACAAGCTCGGGTTAGCAATGCGGCTGCCCTAAAGGCATCCGAAGAATTGAGAGGCAAACAGGCTGCTCATCGCCGAAGCGAGGAAAAGATAGCCGAAATGGCTGTGGAGTTGAAAAATGCCGCCGACCGGTATGAACTCCTTGAAAAGGAGAATAAGGCTAGCTCGGCCGAACTGAACAAGGCACTTAATGCCACCAAGGATATGCAGACAGAGGTCAAGGGTGTGCGGGAGGAGCTTCAACAGGCCGGTAAAATCGTGGCTGGTGGCTCCTACTTACTACGGACGAAGTTTTTGGATCCGAAGTATGCTCCCCTCGATGGACGTTGGAGTCCTGCAGATGCATATGCGGACTTGGCAAAGAGTATAGCTGATGCAGCCAAGTTTTTCGAGGATCAAGGTGGTAAAGAAGTGGAGAAGCTCTTCTGGTCGCAATTCAATGCTCCCGCGCACCCGCTGCCGTTAAGTGAGAAGATGGCTGCTGTAGTGGAGCTTCATAGGCTGTCCGGGCTTGCAATGCGGTCTGTTATAGACCATCTTTGGCCAAAGGGGCCTAAGCCAGACAGTTACTTTGGTTTGGTGCAACAATTCCTTGGGGCCGTGCCTCAGATCGACGCCATGAGAAGGGCGGCGTTCATAGAGGGTGCACGAATGGCTCTTGCCCGCGTTAAAGCCTATTGGACAGATATGGAGGCCACCATTGTAGCGACCCAGAATCCGGCGGGAGGCCAGTATCCGGCTGAGCACTACTTGGAGCAGGTAACAGAAGGTGCCCGCTTAATAGGGGCGCAGTGCTCGAAGAATATATTGTTCGAGTGACAAAGTGAATCATTGTAAAAATAATGTTATTTTGATTATGAGGCTATATTTATACTTTGTGCCCGAAAGTATTATTTGTGCCTCCTGTGTGGCCGTTTTTATGTATATGTGTAATTCTGAAAGTTAGCAGTCATTGGCTTCAGCCCCCACGCATACAATGCGGGGGTGTTCGCGAAAAATATGCATAATCACACATGTTCCAACGTCTTGGTCCATTAAGGAGGTGATCGCACGTCGAACTAGGCAACCGGACTATATAGCTGTAACACTTTCACTTAGCAATAGGAGCTTGACAGTGGGGCTACTATGTAGCCCCTAGTACTTATGTGTGCATCCGAATACGGGCGCATATGTACATGGCCGGGAAACGGCCCTTCGTTAATGCGGAGGAATCCTAAAGATTCCGGTAAGTCTTTGAGTGGTTGAACAGTCTCGCGCTATATCATGACAGTCAGTTTTCGGCTTTCTCTACTGAGGTGCTCATCGGAATAACCAGGGCACAATCACAGTAGTTCTCCTTTGGCCGCCTTAGCCGATAAAATGAAACGTAAGGCGGCAAACCCAGGAGCCGGGCTAACCCAAAATTTGACCAAAGACATGATTCGGAGCTGATGCATATAAGGCCAAACTCGAGACGCCGAACACTCCCGAAGGTATTCAGACTTTATAGCAAAAAAATGGGCTGAAGGATGCCCATTCATTATAAACCTTATATTTCCAGGTACGTGCATTAGTCTTCGTGGCGAAATGCCAATAACGGCAGTATCCTCTGTGGGTATGGAACCCATGGGATGTTTAAACAACAAGAGGCAATAGAAAAGGTTTACACAGGGGCTTAATCTAAAAATAAACCTTTTGAGCGGGGCCCTGCTGCACGTCTGCGCCTTTGTCTCCGTTGTGTCGTATCCTAGAAGGGTATCGCGTGGATGTTGTCTGTAAAAAAGAAAACTCGTGTAGGAGAGTACAACGTAAGTATGCGATGGATAGTAAAAGTGTAAGATGTTGGCCTGCCAATAAGGTTGAGCCAAGTTGTGGGACTATATTAAGTATTTATAGCCCTTGGTGTCCTCTAAGGGATTACATATACGGAGCCCTGGTTCAGTTTTATCCGGGCTGCCGGACTCGTCTAACCGTGTCTGTGGTCTTAATGACCAGTCATATTTTCTGATATTTGAGGCCGCTTATAGTCCGGCCGCTAGGGCCATCGAGTGTTCCTCTGCGCGTGAAGAGTGCTCTGTGCTTCCGTTAATGGTGATGATGCCACGTGGACCGGGCATCTTGAGTGTAAGGTAGGCATAGTGCGGTAGTGCATTGAAGCGGGCGAAGGCCGTTCTTCCAAGCAATGGATGATAGCCGCTTTGGAAGGGTGCGATGGTGAAGAGTAGTTCTTCGCTTCTGGAGTTGCCTGGGGAGCCGAATGTTACCTCCAGTATGATGGAGCCCCTGCCGTAGGCTTCAACGCCTGGTATCACCCCTTCAATGGTGGTGTTGCTTTTGCTAATTCTGGATGGGTCTATCCCCATCCTGCGGATAGTGTCCTCATATATTAAATTGAGACCGCTGCCACCGTCCATGAGGACGTGGGTGAGATGGTATCCGTCGATTATTGGGTCAAGCACCAAGGCCTCTGATCCTCCATGCCAAATACTAGTTAGGCAGTCCATGTGATCGAAGGTGACCGGAAAATCCATCCAGTAGTTAGGTGTGGGTACGATGGGCTCTATATCGTACGCGTCTTTGAGCGCGCGTTCATGCCTTCTCGTGGATGTGTGAGTCGCGTGGATCATGTTTACTGTTTTAACCCCTGGTGGGAATTTTTTCTGTCCCCCAGTGTTCGGCTGGCGAGGTTCATCCTCGTCTTCACTTGGTGTTTCCCTTCCCTTGTGTTCGACATTTAATTTGCTGGCCTGCTTGAAGATCCAGCACTCTCTGTGCGTGTGGTTCGCGGGTTTGTTGGGGGTGCCATGAATTTGGCACAGTCTATCCAGGACTCTGTTCAGACCGGATGGTCCCTCTTTACTGCCTTTAAATGGCTTCTTTTGCTGATCTGGTCAAGAGCCCCTGAATCCGGCATTGACCGTTGTGTTGTCCGGGCTCTCTTCCTTGTTTTGGCATTTGTTTTTATTACGCAGTGGCTTCCCATTGCCGTCCCTTATTTCGGATGTGCTTGGGTCGCTGGTGCCTTTACGGGCCAACCAGCTATCTTCGCCCGTGCAAAAGTGGGTCATAAGGCTTGTTAAGGCTGCCATTGTCCTTGGCTTTTCTTGGCCGAGGTGTCTGGCGAGCCACTCGTCGCGGATGCTGTGTTTGAATGCCGCTAACGCTTTGGCGTCCGGACAATCGACAATTTGATTCTTCTTAGTGAGGAATCTGTTCCAAAGCTTGCGGGCGGACTCTCCGGGCTGTTGGATTATGTGACCTAAATCGTCTGCATCCGGAGGCCGGACATAAGTCCCTTGAAAATTGGCCCTGAAAGCATCCTCGAGTTCCTCCCAACTCCCAATTGAATTTTCGGGGAGGCTCTTCAACCAGTGTCGAGCTGGTCCCTTCAACTTGAGGGGAAGGTATTTGATGGCGTGGAGGTCATCCCCACGAGCCATGTGAATATGCAGGATAAAATCCTCGATCCAGACCCCTGGGTCTGTTGTTCCGTCGTATGCCTCTATGTTCACAGGTTTAAAACCTTGTGGAAATTCATGGTCCAGTACTTCTTCGGTGAAGCACAGGGGGTGAGCAGCCCCTCTGTATCTAGACGTGCTGTGGCATGCCATCGGCTGTTGTTGTGTCCCGTGTTTATTCCAAACTGGTATTTGGTTCGTATGATCGTTTTGGTGACTATAGTCCCTCGTCGGGGTGTGTCCTTGAGATCCGTAGATGGACCTAGCCGCGCCGGCTTTCTTATCCAGGTTCTCACGTAGATCGTGCGCGGCGTCGGTAGCCGCTCTGTTACGGTTATGAAGCGGTACATCTGGCCTCCTGGTCGTGTTATTCTTTGGTGGAACAGCCTCGTCGTCAAATTCTGGCAGTAGTTTGCGTTTTGGATAGCTCTTTGTATGGCGATCGTCGTCGTATCTTTCCTCAGTGTCTAGCACTTTATTCCATCTGCGATTGAGCGTTTCCTATGCGGCTTTGAGTCGTTGCTTCAGCTTCTTTAGACTTCTTGCTGTGGCCATAAGCTTTCTGTGGAAGTTATCTCGTTCCACGCATTCTTTCGGGTTGATGAATGCATCATCGTCCGGACTGTGTTCTTGTCCTGGGGCGGTTTGATGGACTCGTCCCTCGGGATCATTGTGATCGGGTGTCTGCTCCGACCTGGGTTCGGCGTGACCTGGCTCGTCCTGCTCCATCGCTAGGTCCATGTGGTCATTGTTGTCGTCGGAGTTGACTGATATGTTGATCTTTCTGGCGCTCTTGTCGCTATTTTTACTGTTGCTGGACTTTGAGCGGCGTCTGCGGCGTCGTTTTGGCTTTTGCCCGGGGTTTTTATCTTCCGGATTATCGCCGTCCTCCTCCTTGGGCGTATCCACCATGTATATATCGTGTGACGAGGTAGTAGTCCAACGCCCCAGAGATTTTAAATCTTCTCCTGCATCGTCGTCCATACCGCCGATGCCTTCGGAGTCGAAGTCAAGCACGTCGGTTAAATCATCAACCGTGACAATGAAGTGGGTGGTGGGTGGGCAACGAATTCCTTCGTCGTCTGCTTCCCACTCGAGTCGGACATAGTTCGGCTAAGAGCCTCCTGACAAAGAGAGAGACTTTAATGAGTTCAGCATGTCGCCAAAGGGCGAGTGTTGGAAGATATCCGCAGCGGTAAACTCCATTACCGGAGCCCAACCAGGCTCGGCGGGCTCGGGGGCGCGCGGACTGGAACCTACAACCGGATACGAGTCCGGGGGTCCTGAGTCACAGGCCTCCTTAGAAGCGAGGCATGTGTTCGGCTCTACCACCGATGAGTGTGCTGCCTACGGGGCAGGGCCCATCCCTCTGTCCTTAGGCAACGCAGCCTGCTCCGGATTTAGGTCCGGGGCTACTGCAGGGGTGATATCCCGAGCATTGTCCGACAGTAGGTCTAAGCCGTGCTCATCATGACTGTCCGGTGCTCCTGGCACAGGCCCGAATCTGTTGAAGATCAAGTCTCCGCGAATATACGTCGTGCAGTTCAGGTTTCCGAACCTGATCTAGTGGCCTGGGGCATAGCTGTCGATCTGCTCTAGGTGGCCAAGCGAATTAGCCAGCAGTGCGAAGCCGCCGAACACAAAGATCTGTCCGGGGAGATAAGTTTCACCCTGGACTGTGTTATTGATGATGATTGAAGGAGCCATCGAGCCTTGCAGCGACGACACAGAGGAACTCTCAATGAAAGCACTAATGTCGGTGTCAAAACCAGCGGATCTCGGGTAGGGGGTCCCGATCTGTGCGTCTTTGGCTGATGGTAAAAGGAAGCAAGGGACACAATGTTTACCCAGGTTCGGGCCCTCTCGATGGAGGTAAAACCCTACTTCCTACTTGATTAATATTGACGATATGAGTAGTACAAGAGTAGATCTACCACGAGATCGTAGAGGTTAAACCCTAGAAGCTAGCCTATGATGATTATGATTGTAATTGTCATCGGCCTTCTAAGGACCAACCTCTCTGGTTTATATAGACACCGGAGAGGGCTAGGGTTTACGCGGAGTCGGTTACAAGGAAGGAAATACAATATCCGGATCGCCAAGCTTGCCTTCCACGCAAAGGAGAGTCCCATCCGGACATGGTATGGAGTTTTGAGTCTTGTATCTTCACGCTTCAATAGTCCATACGATGTATATTGTCCGGCTATCCGGATACCCCCAAATCCAGACTCCCTTAGTGCCTGCTGTACTATCGTAAATAAATGCATGCCTAGTTCATTTGAGTCCTTAACTTTTCCTCTCAACTTCATCACAAGACTATCTTCGTAGTTTATATGAGGCCACCCTATTAAGTGCTTTCTCATATTAGTTCAACTACTTAGACGCCTTGGCAACTTAAATATAGCGATGGTACACTCCCTTTCAACTAGGGATGTCAACTGGGTCCCATTTAATCCCGATTAAAGTCCACTAGTTGTATGATAGTTCAAAAGAGTGTTATTTTTTGAGGAAAATGAACTAGGGAGCTAGCAAAAACTAACTAGATGGGACTGGCGGATGTAGTTTATTTGCCACTTACATCCCTAGTTTCATCTTACCATTTAGTTTCTTTTCGGCTGATGCTGCTTCGAACCATTTAAATATAGCTTGTCATGCTCGGCAATAATTTGTATGTCGTTTACCATGTAAGCTTACTGCCTAGATCATACGATAACTATCTCTTACTTATGTCCATCGAAAACCTTTTAGGATGACGTTCACACTAGGACACAATGTACAACCCCCAGAATCTATTTGTGGATGCAGTGTGCGAGATCCATGTTACCAGATGGTAGCAGTTCAGAGGCAACACCGCCGGAGAGCAGTCTGAGCACAAATATTATAGTGCTTCAGGCTCTACTAGAGGCAGAAAGAGATGGTGTGGCTGCCATGAATGAGGTAATCTTTATCTTGAGGCTGGAAATTATGGAATTAGCGTCATGCATTATGCAAACAACCCAAGAATTGGAGGAAGTAAGAATGTTACATTTGAAGACAGAGGAGGTCCTGCTGTTTCTACTATCTGAAGCCCAGGGTAATCCCGGTTCTTCTTTAGATATTGGTTGAAATTGTCATTAGATTATTGTACTTGCATGTTGTGTCATGTCTCTGAATGGATTATGTTGCAAGACCCCCTATGTTGTCCATGTGTTGTATTGATCCGAATTTTTAGGCGAGGTAATCCTCAGTACTTCTATGATTGACATAAGGTGAACTATTTTCCGTGTGAGCATATTGTATTGGATGAAACAACTGTTTGACTCAAAGTGTATCCAACCTACTGAATTCAAAGATCATGACATTTCTAAATCATAATCATATATAAAGGTGGAATAAATCTTTGTTGTGGTTTTTAAGAAATAAATAACAGAACGTAGAATTATCTGTGGATATTCGTAATCAAATACAAATCGGATTTGAATTTAGTTTGCCAGGGCCCAGGGCAAACCCGAATGCTAATTCTCCCAAGTTATGAACGAAGCGGCTGAACACCCACTATAATTTGTGGGCTGCCCGAAGCAAGTGTTTGCGAGATGGAAATTACTGTCTACCCCTGACACTTGACATCCTTATCGACCGGATTTACACTGCTATCAATAGGGGTAGACTAGTAACTTCAATTAGACATGACACGACGGCCTCTGAGCCCATTCAGACACGGTGGGCGCCAAACGTGGGCGGCAAAAAACATTTGATTCAAGCTCGTCCGAAAGACATATGTCTCTTCCTCCATTTCCCCATTTCATACACGATGGGCGGCAAAACAAACTTTCCTCATCCGAAATCGATGTAGGCTAATATTTTAAATAGGGGCAGATGTGTAACTTCCCTCAGACGTGACACAACCGCCCTACCTGTTAGCCCCGATCATACACCATGGGCGCCAACCGTGGGTGGCAAAACAACCTCTCCTCGCCCGAAATAGTTACCGGCAAATATTTGGGAGATGTGAGATTACCGTCCTATCCTCAACCGACGGGATGTCTGAAATCTTAAACGGGGGATAAGTTCTTAACTTTCCCACATTTCAGAGAAGCGCGTCCCAAAGTTTGAGATCCCGCCCTCCCCTCCATTTCCCCATTCATACACCGTCAGCGCCACGACAACCTCCCCACTACGGCCAGCCTCCTCCGTCCGCAACCCCATCCTCCACCTTGCCGGAGCCGCTACCCCTACCCCGTCGTCCACTGCAAGAGATGGACGTCTCTCATCCACGCCGCTGGACCACGATCCTTTCATCGCGTCCTCTCGCTTCATCAGCGCTGTCGTCCACCTTGTCGTTGCCGCTCCTACGACCGCCTCGTCCACGGCAACAGGATTTATCCCCCGACACAGCCGTCTACCGTCTAAAGTCTTCTTCTGCGCCACTGATAGCCATCGCACCCGCAACACCATCAACGTATCAGCAGAGGCCTACACGGCGTTGCAAGAGAGGTGGTACTCTTCCATATGTGCTTAAGTTATTGATCTCACCCAGAAAATATATCATAATTTGTTTACTGTACTTTTCTTGTCTGTACCAAATCATAGTGGCTAGTTGAAAGCAAACATTGGTTGCGAAGTAGCTTTGTCCGGTTTGCACCTTCATATCCGCCATGGCATGGGCACTATACTCGTAAAGCTTACGGTTTCCCCCTTTATATTCACTACCATCATCGTAGGTGCTTCATGTCGTGCTAGCACTGCTCCTCAAGACCTCAACCCAAAGCTTACGTGTTGAAATACGAATCTGATATGATGCTCATATCACTAAAATAGAGAATGTTTAATTGGTCACCTAATGTTCCTATATTCGTTTTGAAAAGCATGTGCGCCACCCACTGGTCCAGCTAGTTCCACTTTCCTGATTTTTCTCTTGATGCTTAGGGTTCTCCCCTTTTATCAACTCTACTATGAGCTGCGTAGGTGCTTTCTGTCGTACTAGCATTACTCCACCCTTCCAGCTAAACAACACAACACTCAGAATTCGAAAGCTTAGTTTTTCAAATATGATTATGATATGATATTGATATTAGTTAACAGACACATTTAATTGGTTAGCTAAAGGTCCCACTTGAGTTTCCAAATGCATGTCGCGACATATAGAGAGATAGCAGAATTGCATTTCTTTGTCACTTGTTGATTGTACTTTCTTGTCCATACCAAATCTTAGTTGTTATTTCAAAGCAAACATCGGTTGCTAACTACCCTTTGTGCGGTTTGCAGCTTCAGATCTGCCATCCCACTGCAATGGTCCACACTGTACTCATCATGCTTATGGTTTCCCCATTTTATGATGACCACGATCAGCCTACGTGGTTCGTGTCGTAATAGCACTGCTCCACCCATCGAGCTAAACAAGCTTTGTGCGCTGTACAAATTCATATATGATATTATGCTAATATTAGTAAAATTGAGAGATGTTTAATTGGTCAGCTAAATGTTCCTACTTTAGTTTCGAAATGCATGTGAGCCACATATGGAGAGGCCGGAAAGAATAGTATTTCTTTGTGCGCTCTGGTTCATCATGGGTGGCCAACCGACATTGTATTGAAAGACTTGTAATATCTTCAATCTGCTTGCTCTTCTGCTCTTCTTTAAGATGATCCTCTTCTCTTGCGATCGACTGGTCAGGTCGAGTTGTTCTCCCTTAGTATATTTTGAATCTGTCAAGTCAGATCAACTTGGTCTTCTTTACTATATGTTGAAGCTGTCATCTGCGAAATGTCATCACTTCTGGAGCTCTCATATTTTTAGTAGGCCATATTATGTTAATGCACACACCAAATTACAGCATGCATGGCATCTCTTAACAGAATTGCAGAGATAGCACAAAGGGGTTTACAGGGAGGCGGTATTGGATTAGAATCACTTCTGCATTACAAAGATAATCTCACTGGTTTTTATGTTTTCATGCATGTCAGATATTGAACATTATCAGAATGAATATTAGAATGGGTGCACGAGAGGAATATTGCGGAACAATCCACTGGCTAACAAACTTGGCATGGTGAAGGATGGCCTATCTTATTCACCCATCAAGGTGCTTGCTCTAACTTGGCAAGGTTGTATTGGTCGCACATATTTTGCATCTGGCCTCTTGCATTACTTCTACTTTGTTAAACTATCTTCTTAGTTTAAGCATCAGATATGAGTATATGGCATACCTATCCATTTTCTGTACCTATTCCATGTGTCGTCATACTATGTTTTTCCAGTCAAATGTTGTTCTTTCGTAATAGATGTCCAAAAGGAAGAGGGTGAGTGCAAATCCTCAAGGAGCACAAACTAGGTATTTGGAAAAGGTAGTGATACCTGTTAAATCAGATAGATCAGCAGCCACAGAGAACACAGGCCCAACTGTACCACACTTTACCCCTAGTCCAGTGGCCAAACCCCTATTAGAACTGCTGAGAGCCCAGAGTAAGGTACTGTCTATGATATCAATTCAAAATTTGAACTCCTAAATTTCTGCACCTGCCTTACCATCTCTCTTGTATGAAAACTAATTTTAGATGAATCTCCTTTCTCAAAGGATCATACGATCTCACAACAATACTGGGCTCTGCATTGCTCTTGTCAGTACCTCTCTCCCTTTTGCCTTGTAACGCTATACTTAATTAATTGCTATTTGATTATGTATCATCAGTCTGCACCTGAGCTTCATTATCCTCTTTTTCTTCCAATATTATTTGATCTATATTTACTCTTTGCAAAATGTAGAATAATGGCAATGCTTATAAAGAATTTTCTTTGGGGAATTTATTGAATTATCCTTCCATCAACATGGAGAAGGACATTGTCCAGCCCGTGTTAACATGTAATGTAAGTTCATCCTTCTCAAGCCTTCAAACTTTGTTCTAGTATAGATTTGGATAGGCATCATTTCCTCCACTTCTGCTTGCTTTGCTGTTTACATATGATTGGATGTTTGCAACAACTACCAGTCTCAAATTGTAGTTGTAAAAACATGTTCCTTATGCAGAACAGATCCATTTATTTGCTTATATAATTGTGAAACCTGTTACATGCCTCCTTGTTTCTCTTTCAGAGTCGTATCTCTTATGCCAGGCAGAACTTTAGGGAAGATAGTGAGCCAAACCATCTTGAGGACAGTGAGATGACCCCAAGGTCCTGTCTTGATGAAGACAGTGAGTTGAAGCTACTCACCAGAAGGTGTGAGACAACCTCTATGCAGTCGCTGCCTCAATCAGTTCGACTTCTTCAGTCTCAACTTAAAGCGGAAAGGCTTGCTTCAGCTCAGCTCTGACTTGAAGTCAAAGATGTAATGAAGATGTCAGAGGACTGCCTTGCGCACCATCATGCCATATAGCTATGGGTGATGCATCTATCGTTAACACAACTGAGGTCTAATTAGCTTGTTCGGCTATTTGGGGGGCCGACCTGGCCAGGCCTAGTGCCTTCTGAAGTGCTCTCAGTTTTGTATATTCTTTTGCCGGCGCGTTTATTTGCGCTGGTGGTGAACTTTGATACCCAGTGGATGTAATATGTATAATAGCCGTGATAGCCTAGCGTAAGTTTGCTGCTTATTTATTTCCTTGTTGTCTTGTTTATTTGTTTTCTTGTTGTCAATGTAGTACTTTTTCCGCGAATTGCTAGTGGCCACAATAACCTATTTTTTAAAACTAGGCCACAATAACCATGGGCTACATATTTACTATAGTGACACTAGGCCTCCTACGGGCCATAGAAACAATGGGCCTTCTACGGGCAGTAGAAATAATGGGCCTTCTATGGGTCGTATCATAAATGGGCCTTATACGGGTCGTATGATCGATTGGCCAAACATGGGCCAATAACCGACTGCATTATGGCCGTAAACGGACTAGAATTGGAATCGTCCGTTCATGGGCCGACCATAAAGGGTCGTCGTTAATAGGTCGTATTTGATGACGCTATGAAAACGGCCAAACATATTAACGGGCCACAAACGGGCCGACTGGAACCACTGTCACGCCCAATATGCGACCCTATCCAAAAGGAACTCAAAGGTCCCACCAAGGATAGACCCACATATTGAAACGCTTTTGCAAGGTGGATATCATTACATCAACATTACATAATAGATGGGGATACATACAAAAGGCATACAAAGCCACACAAATACAACATCATCTTACATAAGAGCATCATCCGACTATGGATGAAACACAAACATAAACTCAAACGACATCCACCCTGCTAGCCCAGGCTGCCGACCTGGAATCTATCCCCTGATCGAAGAAGAAACAGAAGAAGAAACTACAACACAAGAAAACATCGCTCTCGCGTCATGATCATCGCACAACCTGTACCTGCAACTGTTGTTGTAGTAATCTGTGAGCCACGAGGACTCAGCAATCCCATTACCATGGGTATCAAGACTAGCAAAGCTTAATGGGTAAGGAAGGGGGTAAAGTGGTGAGGTTGCTGCAGCGACTGAGCATGATATGGTGGCTAACATACGCAAATAAGAGCGAGAAGAGAAGCAAAGGAATAGTCGTGAAGCTAGCAATGATCAAGAGGTGATCCTGAACACCTACTTACGTCAAACATAACCCAAAACCGTGTTCACTTCCCGGACTCCGCCGAAAAGAGACCATCACGGCTACACACACGGTTGATGCGTTTTAAATCGGATCTGGTGTCAATTTATCTACAACCGGACATTAACAAATTCCCATCTGCCACATAACCGCGGGCACGGCTTTCGAAAGTTTATACCCTGCAGGGGTGTCCCAACTTAGCCCATGATAAGCTCTCGCGATCAACGAAGGATATACCTTCTCCCAGGAAGACCCGATCAGTCTCGGAATCCCGGTTTACAAGACATTTCGACAATGGTAAAACAAGACTAGCAAAGCCGCTCGATGTGCCGACAAATCCCGATAGGAGCTGCACATATCTCGTTCTCAGGGCACACCAGATGAGCAAGACATCGGGTTGGCATAGACCCGGATTGCCCAGGGGGCGCCGGACATCGCTCAGGTTGGACCAACACTCGAAGGAGCACTGGCCGGGGGGTAAAATAAAGATGACCCTTGGGCTCCGGAAACCCAAGGGAAAAAGGGCTAGGTGAGGCAAATGGTAAAACCAAGGTTGGGCTTTGCTGGAGGAGTTTTATTCAAAGCGAACTGTCAAGGGGGTCCCATAAATCACCCAACCGCGTAAGGAACGCAAAATCCGGGAACATAACACCGGTATGAAGGAAACTAGGGCGGCAAGAGTGGAACAAAACACCAGGCATAAGGCCGAGTCTTCCACCCTTTACCAAGTATATGGATGCATTAATTAAGTAAGAGATATTGTGATATCCCAACAAAATCCTGTCCACCATGGAGCAATCTTCAACTTCACCTGCAACTAACAACGCTATAAGAGGGGCTGAGCAAAAGCGGTAACACAGCCAAGCAATGGTTCGCTAGGAAGGATGAAAAAGGTTAGAGGCTGACATGGCAATTTGAGAGGCTTGAAGAGCAAATGATAGGTAGCATAGCAAAGCGATAGAACGAAGCAACTAGAATAGCAATGATAGTATTGAGATCCAAGGTAGCACTCATCTTGCCTGAAATCCTGCTAGGAAGAAGAACGAGTCCATGAAGAAGACGAACGGATGAAGCCGAGCCAAGCGTAGACGAACGAATCCTCACTATCGTAACGAAATGGGAACTATCGAGAAGAAGCACACAACATGGTAAACACACCACACATATACATGACATGATGCACAACCAAGCATGATGCAATACAAGACTACATGAAGCTACTCATGGCAAGAGATGATGCATACAAGACCAACACATCAAATCAAGTTTAAATGAGGCCGGAACTAACATATGACAAATCCGGTAGGTCCTCATATGCAAGTTTCGAAGTTGGTCCAGATCTGAACAAACATTAAGTTGAAGTTGTTAAACAGCAAGTTAAAGAGCACCAAGATGATCTACACAAGATTCTAGTCAATTTACATATAAAGTTCATTTAGTTCGGAGCTACGGCCTAGAAGATATGAACAAAACAAGTTAAACATGGCATTGACGCAAAATGCATACAAACATCAAGCAAACACCCCAAAACAATGATGCAACATGATAATATGAAGCTACATGCAATTCTAAGCAAGTTTCATATAGAGCACACTCGAAACGGAGCAACGGTTCAACACATACACTTTATACAAGTTTAAAGGGCATGCCGTCCAAAACAGCAACTAGGCATATTGCAAGCACCAAAACAACATGCTACAGTACCACAATATGAAAACGAAAGGCATGGACATGACGTATAGGTAAAGCATGACAAATCATGAACACTGAGCTATCTTCAAAAACCACTACAACATGCTCAAAAACACATGGCAAGATTGCAAATAATAACCGTTTCAGACTTATCAGGAAATAACATCAGGTTGCAATGTTTAGAGCTATCAAACAACATGCTACAGGAACTTATCATGGCAAACAAAGGCATGGCATGAATCTACTAATTGCATATAACAAAAGTCCCTTACTGACCATGAGCCAAAAAGGAACATAAGATATGATGGCACCCATGTAAACATGGCAAATTATATGACAGATTCATACATGGTAGGAACAACAATAAGTAGGCATGTTGGTGAGCTTGTACCACTCACCACAGAGCAATACATGGCATGGCAAGGCAACCAATAGGAACAAGACATGTTTGTGAAGCTAAGAATGGCAAGAACAAGTTCATAGGGTGCATGGATCACTAGCAAAGCTCATGGCAAAACTGAACTTAATGTTGACAGACTGACAGCAACATTATTTAGCAAGTTTGGAGCAAGATTACAACAAGCTATAGCAGGATATAAATGCAACCAGGGGCATGGATGGATAGAGCATGACATGTATAACAAATCATACTTAGTGAACAACTTCATATTATGCATAGAATGACTTGTAGCAGTAGGTTTACATAGCATCATGATATAGCAGATTCAGCATAGCAAAACAGTAACAGCAAGTACTCTACTTCACGAGCTCGATGCACTCAGTACAGGACTCACAAAATATATGGATTGCACCTCTGTAAAGACGGCATGACATAGTTCAAAACACATGTAGGGCTAAAGCTCATAAGATGCACACATCAAATGCAACAAAAATGACAAATCACCAAGTTATAACAGTTTCAGCAGATTAACATCATATAGCACTCTTGCAATGAATATTCAGGCATCAAGATGGACTCAAATGAACATGATGCAATGGAATGAAACGAAGAGTATCTCACAGTGAACATTTTGACATATTACACGCACGAAACGGAGCCACGGATGTAGAGTTATGATGTGATGAACAGGGTAATATTATGCACAAATATCAGGGACTTAGACGAAAAACGGGGTCAACCTTTGTCTTCAAGATCCAGATCTGGCACGGTTCTCGAGGTGGCGGCGCGAGCTCGCCGGAGAAGACGCCGGAGATGTCGTTGCCGGGGCCGGGGAGGAGCGGGGACGGCGGATCCGGCGGGGCGCGGGGCTGGAAGGCGATGGCGATAGAGCGTGGCAGGGGCCGGGGAGGGCGCGGCCCTCGCCGGAGCGGGCGGCGGACGCCGGCGAGGAGACAGGCGGCGGCGGGCGGTGGAGGCACTTCGACGGCGGCAGCTGGAGGCGCTTCGGCCCAGGCGGCGGGGAAGCGGACAGCGGACGGGCGGCGCCGGCCGGGGACGGCGGGAGGTCGCCGACGTCGGCGGACGATGGAGGGCGGCGGCACCCAGGCGGCAGGCGCGGGAGGTGCCGGCGGGCGGCGGGGAGGCGCCGGCGGGGAGGAGCTCGGGCGCGGGCGGGCGCTCGGGCCGGGCGGCGGCGCGATCTTGGCCCGCGCGGGGAAGAGGAGGCTAGGGTTTGGAGAATTCATCCGCGAATTTGGACGGGGAGGGCATATTTATAGATTCTGGGAGGTAGGAGAGTCCAAATGGGGTGCGGTTTTCACCCACACGATCATGATCGAACGACCGAGAGCATGGAAGGTATTAGGATGGGTTTTGGGCCACTTTGGAGGGGTGTTGGGCTGCAAGACAAAAGAGGCTTTAACGATTCCCTGGTTAACCGTTGGAGTATCAAACGACCTCCAAATGGCACGAAACTTGACAGGTGGTCTACCGATGCTATACCAAGGCCGCTTGGCAAAACTCGGGCCATTCCGAGAAAGTTTAACACCCACTCCCAACAAGAGACAAAAGGGGGAACGCCGGAGGACATGGGAGTGCCGGATCGCAAAACGAACAACGGGGAAAATGCTCGGATGCAAGAAACGAACATGTATGCAAAATGAAATGCACATGATGACATGACAAAATGCAACACGCAAGCAAATGACATGGCAACGACGGCGAATAACTGGCAGACACCTGGCGCAACGAATCCGGGGCGTTACAACACTCCTCCACTAAAAAGAGATCTCGTCCCGAGATCTTAGGACCGAGACGGAAGGGAAAAAGGGATGAGGTGAAGCAAGAACTCAAATGAAGAAGCAAAGAATAGAGAGCACTCGAGAAGAAGATAGGAACGATGAGAATGACGAGAATCGAAAGCTCACGGAATCAGATAGACTCTGAAACTACTCCGGTTAGAACGAGATAAGAAACGAATAAGACTGAAAGGATTTAGGCAGCACTCCGGCTGAAACCTAGAGGAATAGAACACAAGCTTGAGAGGATGGAATGATATTTGATGAAGACATGACACAAAACCTCCGGAAAGAATTGAAAGAGTTGATTGAAAGGAACTTAGAAAGAAGGATTGAACGTAGTTGTTGAGAAAATCAACGACAAAAGAATAAGCTTGTTGTGGTCTTATAGATAACATCTCAAGATCATAAGGTGATAACCGGCCACAAACGGAAATGATTGGATAGCTGAGAAGAATGAAGAAATGCAAAACTCCACTTCAGAAGAAAGGAAGATTTATTTGCACTTCGAGATGCGAGAAGAAAAGATACTTGAATTTCTCCAACAAAATGTTGATGAACTCTTGAAGAATGAATTAAATCGTGAAGAACCACCGTGAAGAACTCCGGCGACAAAAAGATTATGAGTTAGAATGAAGGAAGAAAGAATAAGCTTAAAGCTTGCGATGACTTAGATGGAGATTCTGACGAAATGGCCGAGGAAATTTGAACTCTAGAAAAGAAAAGATGAAAAGACTTGGAACTAGAATTTATTCACCAAGAACAAACTCTAAAGGAAGGGATTACTCACTTGGATGAAATAAGAATAAGATTTATTGTATGCTTATCCTTCATCAAATTAAATTGATGACAAGCAAAGGATTTGGCATGCAACTTATTCTTCTTGAAAAGGATTAAGGGGAATATAGCACAAAACTTGAGAAAGTCTTCATGAACCACCGGTAGCATTGGAAGAACGAATGGATTAAAATGATAAGCCAGGAAAAAGAATCTTGAACGAACCACCGTAAGAAATGATAATGAACGAAGAAAAGAGAAAGAATCACCGGGAAGAATTAGAGCAATCACGAAGATACTTGAGGGAATTTAGAGAAAAGATAATGAAGAGATCGCGAACTGATTGAAGAATACTTGAACGAAGCACCGGAAGAATATTGAGACGACCGAATGGGCACAAACATAGAATAATTGGAGAACAAATTTGAGAACTTAGAACGAAGAAATATTCCAAAAAGATGGCCTCCGGATGATTGAGACGGAAAACAACTCCTGAAATACTCCGGATGGGTACCAAGACAATATCTGACAAATGGGATAATTTGAGAGGATAACATGAATCTAGAACCACGAATCTTAGGTAGGGCGGAGAAGATTTAATAGAAACTCTTCTTCGGTCTTCAAATGTGTAGAATGACGACAAGAAACACCACCAAAATTGTTGAGACACTCCGGAAGAATGAAAAGCGAAGAGGTTGAGGCAACAATGAAAATGATTTGAAATCGATCTTGGAGAAGGCATGTGACTAATGGAATCCATTCTTACGTCCCACTTGGAAAAGAATTTGGGAATAACTCCGGGGGAATTAGAAGAGTCAGGTAAGATCCTAGGAAAAGACCTGTGGGTTAGGGCCCACTAAAATAGAACACCATTGGAAAAGGATGTTGAACAGATAGAAGAAGCACCGGAACAATTGAAATATTTGAATGAGGTGACAACCACGAACTAATTGGAACACAGAAGAATCTCCTGAGATGTCTTCCAAACTCCTGAAGGATAAACTGGCGAGAGACGAACGAGCAGGGAAAACACTTGATCGAAGGAAAAGAATATGATCAACCCGAAAAACTTGAATTGAGCCCACCAGAAAAGAAAAAGATGAAGAATGTCAAACAAAAGAGAATTCACCGGTTGAAGTGATTGAGGGAAGACTGAAGAGGCTCCGCATGAATGAAATTGATGGTCGAGAGAGACTCAGGCTCCGGGAAGAAAAGGGTGGGAGGGCGGGAAAACAAAGGTAACTTGGAAGGGGAAACCGACGAATATCTTGAAGAGAAAACACTGGTTGAAATAATTGAGGAAAGAAAGCAAAGACTTCGCACAAGTAGGATGGATACTCGATAACGGACTCCGGCTCCGAGAAGAAAAGGGTGGGCGGGTCGGAAAAAAACAACTTAGGATTGAACTTGGCAGAGAAGAAGAGGCTCGAGTCAACTTGATGAGAAATGCATCGGATGGAAAGAGCTGAGAACCAACGATCGGAAAACCAACTGCGTGATCCTAAGGAAAATTTGAAAGGGAAGAGGAGTAATTCAAAACACCAACGTCAAGATTCCTCACCAGAGCGATGAAGGGACTGAGGAGTAAACAGAATTCCTACTCTCCGATATAACTAGACTCAGAAATCAGTTTTCTTCTAGACTCAACAATGGCCAAACTACATGATCAATCAAGAGGGCTCCTAGGGTCGGTCGAGGCTCTGATACCAACTTGTCACGCCCAATATGCGACCCTATCCAAAAGGAACTCGAAGGTCCCACCAAGGATAGACCCGCATATTGAAACGCTTTTGCAAGGTGGATATCATTACATCAACATTACATAATAGATGGGGATACATACAAAAGGCATACAAAGCCACACAAATACAACATCATCTTACATAAGAGCATCATCTGACTACGGATGAAACACAAACAGAAACTCAAACAACATCCACCCTGCTAGCCCAGGTTGCCGACTTGGAACCTATCCCCTGATCGAAGAAGAAGCAGAAAAAGAAACTCCAACACAAGCAAACATCGCTCTCAAGTCATGATCATCGCACAACCTGTACCTGTAACTATTGTTGTAGTAATCTGTGAGCCACGAGGACTCAGCAATCCCATTACCATGGGTATCAAGACTAGCAAAGCTTAATGGGTAAGGAAGGGGGTAAAGTGGTGAGGTTGCAGTGGCGACTGAGCATGATATGGTGGCTAACCTACGCAAATAAGAGCGAGAAGAGAAGCAAAGGAACGGTCGTGAAGCTAGAAATGATCAAGAGGTGATCCTGAACACCTACTTACGTCAAACATAACCCAAAACCGTGTTCACTTCCCGGACTCCGCCGAAAAGAGACCATCACGGCTACACACACGGTTGATGCGTTTTAAATCGGATCTGGTGTCAAGTTATCTACAACCGGACATTAACAAATTCCCATCTGCCACATAACCGCGGGCATGGCTTTCGAAAGTTTATACCCTGCAGGGGTGTCCCGATTAGCCCATGATAAGCTCTCGCGATCAACGAAGGATATACCTTCTCCCAGGAAGACCCGATCAGTCTCAGAATCTCGGTTTACAAGACATTTCGACAATGGTAAAACAAGACCAGCAAAGCCGCCCGATGTGCCGACAAATCCCGATAGGAGCTGCACATATCTTGTTCTCAGGGCACACCATATGAGCAAGACGTCGGGTTGGCATAGACCCTGGTTGCCCAGGGGGCGCCGGACATCGCTCAGGTTGGACCAACACTCGAAGGAGCACTGGCCCGGGGGGGTAAAATAAATATGATCCTCAGGCTCCGGAAACCCAAGGGAAAAAGGGCTAGGTGAGGCAAATGGTAAAACCAAGGTTGGGCCTTGCTGGAGTAGTTTTATTCAAAGCGAACTGTCAAGGGGGTCCCATAAATCACCCAACGCGTAAGGAACGCAAAATCCGGGAACATAACATTGGTATGACGGAAACTAGGGTGGGAAGAGTGGAACAAAATACCAGGCATAAGGCTGAGTCTTCCACCCTTTACCAAGTATATAGATGCATTAATTAAGTAAGAGATATTGTGATATCCCAACAAAATCCTGTCCTCCATGGAGCAATCTTCAACTTCACCTGCAACTAACAACGCTATAAAAGGGGCTGAGCAAAAGCGGTAACATAGCCAAGCAATGGTTAGCTAGGAAGGATGAAAACGGTTAGAGGCTGACATGGCAATTTGAGAGGCTTGAAGAGCATATGATAGGTAGCACAGCAAAGCGATAGAATGAAGCAACTAGCATAGCAATGATAGTAGTGAGATCCAGGGTAGCAGTCATCTTGCCTGAAATCCCGCTAGGAAGAAGAACGAGTCCATGAAGAAGATGAACGGATGAAGCCGAGACAAGCGTAGACGAACGAATCCTCACGATCGCAACGAAATGGGAACTATTGAGAAGAAGCACACAACATGGTAAACACACCACACATATACATGACATGATGCACAACCAAGCATGATGCAAGACAAGACTACATGAAGCTACTCATGGCAAGAGATGATGCATACAAGACCAACACATCAAATCAAGTTTAAATGAGGCCGGAACTAACATATGACAAATCCGGTAGGTCCTCATATGCAAGTTTCGAAGTTGGTCCAGATCTGAACAAACATTAAGTTAAAGTTGTTAAACAGCAAGTTAAAGAGCACCAAGATGATCTACACGAGATTCTAGTCAAGTTACATATAAAGTTCATTTAGTTCGGAGCTACAGCCTAGAAGATATGAACAAAACAAGTTAAACATGGCATTGATGCAAAATGCATACAAACATCAAGCAAACACCCCAAAACAATGATGCAACATGATAATATGAAGCTACATGCAATTCTAAGCAAGTTTCATATAGAGCACACTCAAAACGGAGCAACGGTTCAACACATACACTCTATACAAGTTTAAAGGGCATGTTGTCCAAAACAGCAACTAGGCATATTGCAAGCACCAAAACAACATGCTACAGTACCACAATATGAAAACAAAAGGCAAGGACATGAAGTAAAGGTAAAGCATGACAAATCATGAACACTGAGCTATCTCCAGAAATCACTACAACATGCTCAAAAACACATGGCAAGATTGCAAATAATAACAGTTTTAGACTTATCAGGAAATAACGTCAGGTTGCAATGTTTAGAGCTATCAAACAACATGCTACAGGAACTTATCATGGCAAACAAAGGCATGGAATGAATCTACTAATTGCATATAACAAAAGTCCCTTACTGACCATGAGCTAAAAAGGATCAGAAGATATGATGGCACCCATGTAAACATGGCAAGTTATATGACAGATTCATACATGGCAGGAACAACAATAAGTAGGCATGTTGGTGAGCTTGTACCACTCACCATAGAGAAATACATGGCATGGAAAGGCAACTAACAGTAATAATACATGTTTATGAAGCTAAGCATGGCAAGAATAAGTTCATAGGGTGCATGGATCACTAGCAAAGCTCATGGAAAAACTGAACTTAATGTTGACAGGCTGACAGCAACATCATTTAGCAAATTTGGAGCAAGATTACAACAAGCTACATCAGGATATAAATGCAACCAGGGGCATGGATGGATAGAGCATGACATGTATAACAAATCAACCTTAGTGAACAACTTCATATTATGCATAGAATGACTTGTAGCAGTAGGTTTACATAGCATCATGATATAGCAGATTCAGCATAGCAAAACAGTAACAGCAAGTACTCTACTTCACGAGGTCGATGCACTCAGTACAGGACTCACAAAAATACATGGATTACACCTCTGTAAAGATGGCATGACATAGTTCAAAACACATGTAGGGCTAAAGCTCATAAGATGCACACACCAAATGCAACAAAAATGACAAATCACCAATTTATAACAGTTTCAGCAGATTAACATCATATAGCACTCTTGCAACGAATATTCAGGCATCAACATGGGCTCAAATGAATATAATGCAATGGAATGAAATGAAGATCATCTCACAACAAACATTTTGACATATTACACGCACGCAACGGAGCTACGGATGCAGAGTTATGATGTGATGAACAGGGCAACATTATGCACAAATATCAGGGACTTAGACGAAAAACGGGGTCAACCTTTACCTTCCAGATCCAGATCTGGCACGGTTTTCGTGGTGGAGGTGCGAGCTCGCCGGAGAAGACGCTGGAGATGTCGTTGCCGGGGCCGGGGAGGAGCAAGGACGGTGGATCCGGCGGGGCGCGAGGCTGGAAGGTGATGGCGACAGGGCGTGGCAGGGGCCGGGGAGGGCGCGGCCCTCGCCGGAGCGGGCGAC
>NC_041389.1:429980760-430041578 GCF_002162155.2 Triticum dicoccoides
CCAGACGGCGGGCGCGGGAGGTGCTGGCGGGCGGCGGGGAGGCGCCGGCTGGGAGGAGCTCGGGCGCGGGCGGGCGCTCGGGCCGGGCGGCGGCGCGATCTGGGCCCGTGCGGGGAAGAGGAGGCTAGGGTTTTGGAGAATTCATTCGCGAATTTGGACGGGGAGGGCATATTTATAGATTCTGGGAGCTAGGAGAGTCCAAATGGGGTGCGGTTTTCGCCCACACGATCCTGATCGAACGACCGAAAGCATGGAAGGGGTTAGGATGGGTTTTGGTCCACTTTGGAGGGGTGTTGGGCTTCAAGACAAAAGAGGCTTTAACGGTTCCCTGGTTAACCGTTGGAGTATCAAACGACCTCCAAATGGCACGAAACTTGACAGGCGGTCTACCGGTGCTATACCAAGACTGCTTGGCAAACCTCGGGCCATTTCGAGAAAGTTTAACACCCAATCCCAACAAGAGACAAAAGGGGGAACGCCGGAGGACATGGGAGTGCCGGATCGCAAAACGGACAACGGGGAAAATGCTCGGATGCAAGAAACGAACACGTATGCAAAATGAAATGCACATGATGACATGACAAAATGAAACACGCAAGCAAATGACATGGCAACGATGGAGAATAACTGGCAGACACCTGGCGCAACGAATCCGGGGTGTTACAACCAAGGGCTGAATTTGGCCCACAAGCAGAAAATGGCAGTAATGGGTCGTAAGTAACCGAATGCTGGAAATGAGCCCAACAATAAATGGGCCCTGAGAAGGACGAAAGATAACAAGGGATGCAAACGGCCCAATGGATTAATGGGCCGTTAATGGGTATGAAGTGATACACTGTTCATTACGGGCCAATTTCACCACGGGCCGTTAATGGGCCAAGAATTACAAAGGGCCTCATATGGGCCGAAAGACGTCATGGGCCATACATGGGCCGGAACTTAAAATGGGCCGGAACTTAAAATGGGCTGGAATCACTGGTGCGCCATTAGTATACGAGATACTAATGGCGCACCTGTAGTGCGCCATTAGTATGCCTAGAGGTGCGCCATTACTATCTGACTTAGTAATGGCGCACCACATAGAAGTGCACCATTAATAATAATTTTTTTCAAAAAAATTCAATTTTTTTCTTAGTCTCGGGTCACTATGCTTAATCTCAGGTAAAATCGCACTCCGTGGTCAAACTTCTCGAAAGGTCACCCATCCTCACACTACTCCAGTCCAAGCACGCTTAACTTCAGAGTTCTATCTAACCCCAGCACCAGCTCACTTCACACGCACTTGTTGATATATCTAGCATATCAATCCTATTAAACCTTGTTGATGTTTAGGACTTTTTTCATGTTTTTGAAAAAATATTTCAAACTTTTGTTCATATTACGTATCATATTTTGAAAAAAAATCCGGAAAAAAAATTGAAACTAATTTTTTTTGTTACTAGTGGCGCACCTAGCAAACGGTGCGCTACTAGTAAGTTTGAAATTTTTTGAATTTTTTTGCCTCCAGATCTTAAAAGCCCCGCAAATTTTTTTCTGCTAGGTTTTTGAGGATTTTGAAAATGTTTAACGGATAGATGATTTTTCATATAAAAAACTTTTTAATCCGAGTTCGTATGCAAAAGTTATGCCCATTATACAAATTCCACAGAGATTTTGCAAATAAAGTCCAAATTCATATTTGTAAATTTTCCCGACAACTAAACCACATATCACATGGGAAACTTATTTTATTTTATTTTTTTGACATTTTCATCATTTTCTTTTATTTTTTTTTAAATTGAAAAGGCGGTCCACACGGGGGGTGCATTCGGTGGAATTTTTGGGCCAAGTGAGTAATGGCGCACCGTGGGAGTGGTAGTTTTAACTAGTAATGGCGCACCATATCCACGGTGCGCCACTAGTAATTTTTTTTCAATTTTTTTTATTTTTTTCAAAACTAGTAATGGCGCACTGTGGGAGTGGTGCGCCATTACTAGTTGAACTAGTAATGGCGCACCACTCCCACAGTGCGCCATTACTAGTTTTGAAAAAAAATAAAATAAAAATTCAATTTTTTTCAATTTTTTTATTTTTTTCAAAACTAGTAATGGCGCACTGTGGGAGTGGTGCGCCATTACTATTTGCAGCGAGAAGGCACCATCAAAGTACATCAGCCACTCTTTGCTTGTCTCCTTGATGGGGACGCTTGTTTCTGGAATCTCTTCATCTTGTGTTGGCGTCCACTCTGCTATGAATTCTGCCAATGCTCTGCTTTGGATAATTGAAGTACTCTCAAACTTTAGGCCAAAGCTTGACAGTTCCAGTGCCCACTCAACAATCTTGCCTGTTGCTTCTGGATTTTGCAGTATCCTCTTCAGCGGAAAACGAGTGACGACTGTGATCTCATGTGCTTGGAAGTAATGGCGCAGCTTTCTCGAGGCCATGAGGAGGCCGAAAAGCAATTTCTGCACGCCGGAGTACCTTGACCTAGCCCCCTGCAGAAGGGAACTGACAAATTAAACTGGGCGCTGCACCATTCTCTTCTGCATCTTATCATGCTCCCGCGCAGATCCATCCTTGTCGGGACCAGAGCTTGCCGGACCAGAACTTGTCGGCGAAGCCCCCTACTTGTCGCTGGATGCATCTACCGTGGTTGCTGGCTCATCATCTGCCTCCCTCTCCGCCACTAACGTAGCACTAACCACTTGATTGGTTGCCGCTATATACAACAGCAACTTCTCTTGCGGCCTAGGTGCGACAAGTGTTGGAGTGGAGGACAGGTACCTCTTTAAGTCCTGCAGCACAGCCTCCGCCTCCGGAGTCCATTTCATTGGACCTGCCTCTTTCAATATTTTGAAAAATGGCAGGGCGCGCTCAGCAGATCTAGAGATAAACCTGCTGAGAGCAGCCACGCAACCGGCAAGCCTTCGTACATCCTTGACGCGCTTTGGTGCTTCAATCTGCTCAATGGCCTTGATCTTGTCGGGATTGGCTTCAATCCCCCGCTGAGACACGAAGAACCTGAGAAGCTTGCCGGAAGGGACTCCAAACACGCACTTCTCGGGGTTGAGCTTGAGGTTGATCTTGCGCAGATTTGCAAATGTCTCGTCTAAATATTGAATCAGGGTCGCCCTATCCTTGCTCTTGACCACTATATCATCCATGTAGGCTTCCACATTTCTGTGCATCTGCGGCTCAAAAGCGTGGTGGACTACCCTTGCAAATGTTGAACCAGCATTCTTTAAACCGAAGGGCATCCGTACGAAACAGTACGTGCCACACGGGGTGATGAATGCGGTCTTCTCCTCATCCTCTTCTGCCATGAAGATCTGATGGTATCCTGAGTATGCATCAAGAAATGAAAGGAAATCACATCCGGCCGTGGAGTCAACAATCTGGTCGATGCGCGGCAAAGGAAATGGGTCTTTGGGACAAGCTTTATTGACATCAGTGAAGTCGATACAAAGCCTCCATTTCCCGTTTGCCTTGCGCACGACAACTGGATTGGCCAACCACGTAGGATGGAGCACTCCTCTGACAAGGCCTCCTGCTTCCAACTTCTTGATTTCTTCCGCAATGAATTCTTGGCGCTCCACTGCTTGCTTCCTGACTTTCTGCTTGACGGGCCGCGCATGAGGACAGACGGCAAGGTGGTGCTCAATTACTTTCCTGGGAACACCGGGGATGTCGGACGGTTGCCACGCAAACACGTCGACATTCGCCGCAGGAAAGCAACGAGCGCACTTTCCTATTTAGGGTCGAGAGTGGCACTGATGGTGAAGGTACCACCAGTGCCGTCCTCCTTGGCGGACACCTTCTTGGTCTCAGGTGGAGCTGCCATTGCCTTCTTACACTTGCCGGTGGAGCTCGATGGTGCGTCCTCGACGGTAGCGCAACACTCCGAAGAGGTGCGCTTGCCGGAGTGGGCATCAGAACTCTTGCCGGACTTGGTCTTCTTCTTCCCCCCGGGAGCTTCAGCAGCAAGTGACTTGCGATCTGTTGTGGCTGTTGCTTCCCGGTAGATCTTGTCAGCGCAGATAAGAGCATCCTTCTTGTCGCCAGGGACAGAGATGACACTTATCGGGCCTGGCATCTTCAGCACGTTGTAGGCATAGTGAGAGGCTGCCATGAATTTGGCGAGTGCTGGACGGCCGAGTATCCCATTGTAAGGCAATGGGAAGTCAGCAACGTCAAAAGTGACCCTCTCAGTCCTGAAGTTCAACTTGCTGCCAAATGTTACCGGCAATGTAATCTTTCCCTTCGGCTTGCTCCTTCCCGGGTTGATTCCTTGAAAAGTACCGGTTTCTTCGAGCTCGCTGTCAGGGATTTGGAGTTTCTGGAGCACCGCAGAGGAGATCAGGTTCAAGCCGGCCCCGCCGTGAACTAACATCTTAGTGACCTTGAGGTTGCGGATAGTTGGTGAAACCAACATCGGCAAGCACCCGACCGCAGTTATGCGATCAGGGTGGTCCTCAATATCAAAGATGATAGGCGTGCTGGACCATTTCAGAGGCCTGCGTGACTCGACGGGTGGTTCTGCTGCATTAACTTCCTGCACCCACTGCTTGAGCTGGCGGTGCGAAGTATGCAGAGAAGCACCGCCGTCAACGCACAGGACCTCTGTGGCTTTCTGGAACTCCTGCTCATCGGTCTCCTCATCATCCATGTCTTTATCGCCGTCGTCATCTTCATCCTTATCGCGGCCGCGAGGAGGTCTGTCTCCTTGCCGCTGCTTGGCTTTGCCGCGGCGTCCTCCTTGGCCGGGACGTTTCTTGCCGGATCCCCCAGCACCTTCCTGGGCCTTCTCCTTGTCGCGCCGCTCGTATTTAGCCTTCTGTTGCTCAACAAGCTGCTCGACTTTCTTGCAGCTCTGGAGATCGTGGCCCTTGGTGCGGTGGATCTTGCAATACTGCTTGCTGGTACCGTCCTGCTTGTCGGCAACTGCCACCTCCGCGGCAACCTCCTTGCCGGAGCTGCCAGCTTTGGGCGTCTTGCCGGACTACTCGACGACTAGCACCTCTTTTCCTTTCTTCTTCCTGTTGTTCCGCCGCCGGTTTTTCTTTGCCGGGGCAGCATCCTCACTGTTAGACCCTCCTGCTCCTATATTCTCTCCGGGGAGTCTCCTCCCTTCCTCAGCACGTGCGCACTTGTCGGCCAGGGCATATAGCTCACTGACGTCTCTGATCTTGCACATCGCCATCTCCTCCCGCATCCTGCGGTTTCGCACATTCTAATGGAACGCGCTGATCACCGCGGCAGGGTGGACGTCTGGGATGTTGTGCTGCACGCTACTGAATCTCTGAATGTACTTGCGCAGGGGTTCTCCTTCCTTCTGGGCGAGTAGATGAAGGTCACTTTCTAGGCCATGAGGCTTGTGGCCGCCTGTGAAGGCGCCGACAAACTGATGGCATAGATCGGCCCAAGAGGATATGGAGTTATCCGGCAAGTGCATGAGCCAGGATCTGACGTTGGGCTTGAGCACCAGCGGGAAGTAGTTGGCAAGGATCTTGTCGTCCCGTCCCCTGGCAGCCTGCACTGCAATGGTGTAGATGCTGAGGAACTCTGACGGATGCGTCTTGCCATCGTACTTCTCCGGTATGTCTGGCTTGAAGTTCTTCGTGCTGGGCCACTGGACTTGCCGCAGCTCACGAGTGAACGCAGGGCAACCTACCGCGTACGGTAAGTCGCCTGGTTCCCCTGGCGCATGCATGTCAACAGAGGGCCCAACGCGCTTGTCGGATTGACGTCGCGCTTCTCTTCGGCGCTCGATGCGAGTACGAGCGTCTTCTTGCTGTCGATCGTGAAGAACTTGGCGCTGATCGCGACGAGCTCGTGGATCCGACGATGCGGTGGAGTCACTGTCGAGGTGGATCCGGCGAGTTGGCGATCTTGGCCTTCAGGGTGGTGATTGCATGGTGGTTGCATCCCCACCAGTTTCGTCGCCACCGGCTCGCGCCTGGCAACCCCGCCGCGGCGGCGACGTGCTCGGCTGTCGCGGAGTGTCGCCGTTGGCGTAGCTGATGAGGCTCTGAATGGTGGCCCTCCATTCGTCGATCTTGTCCGATGTTGGAGGGTAATCCAGGAGCAGTTGAGCTCGCGCCAAAGCTTCTGCCGGAGTGGTGGGTGGCAGTGGCGGACGGCGCGAGGAGCGGGATGTGATCGGACTTCTAACTATGTTAGAAGGAGCATTATCCCGTCCAGGCGACCGTGTCTCGCTCATGCTGGTGCGCTGTCGTGCATGCTGATCTTGAGCGCCCCGGGATCCACCAACTTGATCTTGGCCCAACAAACGTATGGTACTGCGAGTACCATGACACTGTCGGTCCTGCGCTTCTTGAGATGGGTGCGGAACAAGCGCGGACGTCGAGGTCTGCGCCGCCTTGCCCTTGGACCTAGCAGCGTCGTGAGCTTCCTCGTCGACGTCCGTCCTTCCGCCGACGTCCACCCCACCACCCGTTTGCTCCGGTGGCGGTGGGATCGACGTGGACAGAACAGCTGCCTCCGAAGCCTTCTTCTTCGGTGGCATGTTGATGAAGACAATGAAGATCTAGCTCGTGTGAACGCCGGATCAGGTTCACGCAATCTCGACGCCCCCTACCTGGCGCGCCAAAGATGTCGGGGAAACTGATCCACAAACACCTATGGGGCCGGCGGACTGGGCCCCTTTCGGTTCGGCGGGGGGCGGAGGTCGCACCAAGAGCGGATCGAGGCGAAGCACATGAGCAGTTTACCCAGCTTCGGAGGTCTCCGGAGAGATAATACTCCTACTTCTGCTTGTCTGGTTGTATTGTGTTCTTGCTCGAGAGAGAGCTAAGTGTTTTTCTAATGGCGCACCGTGGATGTGGTGTGCCATTAGTATTTGGACACTAATGGCGCACCAACACATGGTGCGCCATTAGTATATAGTAGTGGCGCACCACATGTCTGGTGCGCCATTAGTGTCCATTTCATCTATAGCCCTTTTCCTAGTAGTGAATTATTTTACGGTAGAATTTAACTAGCTCTATAACCTAGTACAAATAATTTTACACTAGAATTTAACTAGCTCTATAACGTAGTACAAATAATTTTAAAGTAGAGTTGAACTAGCTCTATAACCTAGTACAAATAATTTTACACTAGAATTGAACTAGCTCTATAACCTAATGCAAATCATTTTACACTAGAGTAGAACTAGCTCTATAAACTATTACAAATAATTTTAGACAAGAGTTGAACTTGCTCTATAACATAGTACAAACAGTTTTACAATAGAGTTGAACTAGCTCTATAACCTAGTTCAAATAATTTTACACTAGAGTTGAACTTGCTCTATATACTAGTACAAGTAATTTCACACTAGTGTTGAACTAGCTCTATAACCTAGTACAAAAATTTTTACACTAGAATTGAACTAGCTCTATAACCTGGCACAAATAATTTTACACTAGAGCTTAACTAGCTATATAACCTAGTACACATAATTTTACACTAGCCTTGTACTAGGGCTATAGCCTAGTACAAATCATTTTACACTAGAGTTGAACTAGCTCTATGACCTAGTACAAATAATTTTACACTAGCATTGTACTATCTCTATAGCCTAGTACAAACAATTTTACACTAGAGTTGAACTAGCTCTATGACCTAGTACAAATAATTTTACACTAGAGTTGAACTAGCTCTATAACCTAGTACAAACAATTTTACACTGGAAATGAACTAGCTCTATAACCTAGTACAAATCATTTTACATTATAGTTGAACTAGCTCTATAACCTAGTACAAATAATTTTACACTGAATTGAACTAACTTTATAACCTAGTACAAATAATTTTACACTAGAGTTGAACTAGCTCTATAACCTACTATAAATTATTTTACATTAGAAATGAACTAGCTCTATAACCTAGTAGACATAATTTTATACTAGCATTGTACTAGGGCTATAACCTAGTACAAATCACTACTAGGAAAAGGCCTACTAATGGCGCACCAGTTTTGCCTACTAATGGCGCACTACTGGTGCGCCATTAGTATGCCTAGAGGTGCGCCATTACTATCTGACTTAGTAATGGCGCACCACATAGAAGTGCGCCATTAATAATAATTTTTTTCAAAAAAATTCAATTTTTTTCTTAGTCTCGGGTCACTATGCTTAATCTCAGATAAAATCGCACTCCGTGGTCAAACTTCTCGAAAGGTCACCCATCCTCACACTACTCCAGTCCAAGCACGCTTTATTTTTTGACATTTTCATCATTTTCTTTTATTTTTTTAAAATTGAACAGGCGGTCCACACGGGGGGTGCATTCGGTGGAATTTTTGGGCCAAGTTAGTAATGGCGCACCGTGGGAGTGGTAGTTTTAACTAGTAATGGCGCACCATATCCACGGTGCGCCACTAGTAATTTTTTTTCAATTTTTTTTATTTTTTTCAAAACTAGTAATGGCGCATTGTGGGAGTGGTGCGCCATTACTAGTTGAACTAGTAATGGCGCACCACTCCCACAGTGCGCCATTACTAGTTTTGAAAAAAATAAAAAAAATTGAAAAAAAATTGAAAAAAAATTAATAGTGGCGCACCGTGGATATGGTGCGCCATTACTAGTTAAAACTAGTAATGGCGCACTATCCCCTGGTGCGCCATTTCTAGTTTTGAAAAAAAATAGAAAAATTTTAAAAAATGATTTTTTTTACTAATGGTGCACCGTGGATGTGGTACGCCATTACTAGTTTAACTAGTAATGGCGCACTATCCGCTGGTGCGCCATTAGTAGTTTTGAAAAAAAAAATGTTACTAATGGTGCACCGTGGATGTGGTGCGCCATTAGTATTTGGACACTAATGGCGCACCAACACATGGTGCGCCATTAGTATATAGTAGTGGCGCACCACATGTCTGGTGCGCCATTAGTGTCCATTTCATCTATAGCCCTTTTCCTAGTAGTGAATCATTTTACACTAGAATTTAACTAGCTCTATAACCTAGTACAAATAATTTTAAAGTAGAGTTGAACTAGCTCTATAACCTAGTACAAATAATTTTACACTAGAATTGAACTAGCTCTATAACCTAATGCAAATCATTTTACACTAGGGTAGAACTAGCTCTATAAACTATTACAAATAATTTTAGACTAGAGTTGAACTTGCTCTATAACATAGTACAAACAGTTTTACAATAGAGTTGAACTAGCTCTATAACCTAGTTCAAATAATTTTACACTAGAGTTGAACTTGCTCTATATACTAGTACAAGTAATTTCACACTAGTGTTGAACTAGCTCTATAACCTAAGACAAATAATTTTACACTGGAGTTGAACTAGCTCTATAACCTAATACAAATAATTTTACACTAGAGTTGAACTAGCTCTATTACGTAGTACAAATAATTTTACACTAGATATGAACTAGCTCTATAACCTGGTACACATAATTTTACACTAGCGTTGAACTAGGGCTATAACCTAGTACAAATCATTTTACACTATAGTTGAACTAGCTCTATAACCTAGTACAAATAATTTTACAATAGAGTTGAACTAGCTCTATAACCTAGTACAAATAATTTTACACTAGAGTTGAACAAGGTCTATACCCTAGTACAAATAATTTTACACTAGAGTTGAACTAGGTCTATAACCTAGTACAAATCATTTTACACTATAGTTGAACTAGTTCTATAACCTAGTACACATAATTTTACACTAGAATTTAACTAGCTCTATAACCTAGTACAAATAATTTTACACTAGAGTTAAACTATCTCTATAACCTAGTACAAATAATTTTACCCTAGAAATGAACTAGCTCTATAACCTAGTACACATAATTTTACACTTCCATTGTACTCGGGCTATAACCTAGTACAAATAATTTTACACTATAGTTGAACTAACTCTATAACCTAGTACAAATAATTTTACACTAAAATTGAACTAGCTCTATAACCTAGTACAAATCAATTTACACTAGAGTTGAACTAGCTCTATAACCTAGTACAAATAATTTTACACTAGAAATGAACTAGCTCTATAAACTAGTACAAACAGTTTTACACTAGAATTGAACTAGCTCTATAACCTAGTACAAATACTTTTACACTAGAGTTGAACTAGCTCTATAACCTAGTACAAATAATTTTACACTTGAAATGAACTAGCTCTATAACCTGGTACACATAATTTTATAATAGTGTTGAACTAGGGTTATAACCTAGTACAAATCATTTTACACTATAGTTGAACTAGCTCTATAACCTAGTACAAATAATTTTACACTAGAGTTGAACTAGATCTATAACCTAGTACAAATATTTTACACTAGCATTGAACTAGGTCTATAACCTTGTACAAATCATTTTCCACTATAGTTGAACTAGCTTTATTATCTATTAAAAATAATTTCACACTAGAATTTAACTAGCTTTATAACCTAGTACAAATTATTTTACACTAGAGTTGACCTTGGTCTATGACCTAGGACACACAATTTTAGACTAGAGTTGAACTACATCTATATCCTAGTACAAAGAATTTTAAACTAGAGTTGAATTAGCTCTATAACCTAGTACAAATAATTTTACACTAGAGTTGAACTAGCTCTATAACCTAGTACAAATAATTTTACACTAGAGTTGAACTAGCTCTATAACCTAGTACAAATCATTTTACACCATAGTTGACCTAGCTCTATAACCTAGTACAAATAATTTTACACTAGAATTGAACTAGCTCTATAACCTAGTACAAATAATTTTACACTAGAGTTGAACTAGCTCTATAACCTAGTACAAATAATTTTACACTAGAAATGAATTAGCTCTATAACCGAGTACACATAATTTTACACTAGTATTGTACTAGGTCTACAACCTAGTACAAATCATTTTACTCTGGAGTTGAACTAGCTCTATAACCTAGTACAAATTATTTTACACTAGAAATGAATTAGCTCTATAACCTAGTACACATTATTTTACACTAGTATTGTACTAGGTCTACAACCTGGTACAAATCATTTTACACCATAGTTGACCTAGATCTATGACCTAGTACACATAATTTTAGACTAGAGTTGAACTACCTTTATAACCTAGTACAAATAATTTGATTTGCACAAAACTAGAGTTGAACTGCCTCTATAAGCTTGTGGGAGACTCTCTTCTTTGATTTGCACAAAATTATATATCTCCAGCAAGGTCTTGTTTCTTATAAGCAGGGAAATATTTAGCAGAGAAGTAATAAATCATATCCTGGGGACTACGCACACAAGCAGGTGCAAGAGAATTATACCAAGTCTTAGCATCCCCCTTTAATGAGAACGGAAATATCTTAAGGATATAAAAATAGCGAGACTTCTCATCATTAGTAAATAGGGTGGCTATATCATTCAACTTGGTAAGATGTGCCACAACAGTTTCAGATTCAAGGCCATAAAAAGGATCAGATTCAACTAAAGTAATAATTTCAGGATCAACAGAGAATTCATAATCCTTATCAGTAACACAAATAGGTGAAGTAGCAAAAGCAGGGTCGGGTTTCATTCCAGCATTAAGAGACTGTTGCTACCATTTAGCTAATAATTTCTTAAGATCATATCTATCATTGCAAGCAAAGATTTCCCTAGCATGTTCTTCATTCATAACATAACCCTTAGGAACAACAGGCAATACATAATCATTGGGAGAACCTTCATCATCACTATCATCAGTAATAGGATCTTTAGTAATTTCATTCCCCCTAACTCTAGCAAGTTGTTCATCAAGAAATTCACCTAATGGCAAAGTAGTATCACGCACAGAAGTAGTTTCATCATGCATAGCAGAAGTGGCATCATCAATAACATGCAACATATCAGCATTCATAGCAGTAGCAGGTTTAGGTGTCGCAAGCCTACTAATAACGGAAGGAGAATCTAGTGCAGAGCTAGATAGCAGTTCCTTACCTTCCCTCGTAGTTGAGGGCAAAATAGTAGTTCGGTCGTCTTTCAAGTTCTTCATAGTGATCAACAGATATAAATCCCAAGTGACTCAGAGAATAGAGCTATGCTCCCCGGCAACGGTGCCAGAAATTAGTATTGATAACCCACAAGTGTAGGGAATCGCAACAGCTTTCGAGGGTAAAGTATTGTCAGGGAAACTGATCCACGAACACCTATGGGACCGGCGGACCGAGCCCCTTTCGGTTCGGCGGGGGGCGGAGGTCACACGAAGAGCAGATCGAGGCGAAGCACACGAGCAGTTTATCCAGCTTCGGAGCTCTCCGGAGAGATAACACTCCTACTGCTGCTTGTCTGATTCTATTATGTTCTTGCTCAAGAGAGCAAAGTGTTTTTCTGACTTCCGAATGAGCCGAACCCCCTCTACGTTGCGCGTGGGCCTCCTTTTATACGCTAAAGGGGTCACCGATAGGTGGCAACGTAGACAAGGGTACAAATGTAAAAAGAGAGGTGGTTGGTACAGTTACTTGTACAGTGTTTCCTACCTAACCCTGATGGCATGGGACAAGGGCATTAAATGCCCGTCTATGTGGCCCAAACAGTGCAGAAAAGGTACCGTCAGGGACGCCACCGCTCGCCACGATGGCAGTCTCATCAGCTTCGCATGCCACCGCGCACCGCCGGCTGCACAGCCTTCCGCCACGCGCGCCTGGAAAGGCCCCCAGAGCGACACGTTGGTGGATGCGCTGGAGCGTGGGCACAGAGTGGCCGCTTGCTGCGGCAAGCGCCTTGCCGCGGCCGTTGTCTTGTCGGGCCCGGAAGCTTGTCGCTCACCGGGCCTTGCCGGGACGCGCGACGCGTCGCGGCAAGTTCCTTGAAATGCCTTGGTTGGCCTTCCCGGCAAGCTCCTCTCGCCGGGGCCTTGTCTCCTGAGCTTAAATACTTTGCTCTTGAATGGCCCTAGAGGAGCCACGGAGGACCTTGGCGGTCACCCGGCAAGCCTTGCCACGGGGCGCTGCAACAGCCCGTGCACAAGTTCGGGATACTAGGGTACCCCTACTCTAGTACACCGACAGGAGCCCCCGGACCTGGGCCACACATGGTGCCGAGCGCTGTTGGGCCAGGCCCAAAACAGGGCACGGGCACACGCGGCCTGGGTTACGCCGTATCTGACTCCGTATCCACCGCGCCCTCCCTAACGGCACGCGTCGAATGCGGCATCGTGGGAGAGATTGTGGGTGGTTTCTTTATTCGGAAGGGCGAAACGTCCGCCCCCTCCCTCTTTATAAGCAGGGGAAACAGGGGCAGTTCGCCCATCTCGCCGTTTGTTGCTCCAACTCCAGAAATCTCCGCCGCTCCCCTCCTCTTCTCGAAGCAGAAAGAGAGCAGCGCCCCGCCCCCCATTGCCACCAGCGTCACCAACGCCGCCGATCTTCCCCACCACCTCCGCCATGTCTCCAAAAGCCGACAAGGGGAAGGGCGTGAAGTCGGCCGAGGCGCAGCGGCTCGCGGTGCTGTGGAAGGAGCGGGCCCTCTTCTCCCCTCAGCTCGGTGCGTAGGAGCTGAGGGAGTACTACTACCTCTTCTGGTCGACGGAGACGCGTGCGCATCCGCACACGAGGGTACTCCCGGCTGCATCTTCGGAACTGGCTCCAAGTGGGTACCAGTTCTTCGCATTGTTCTTCTATTGCGGGCTCTGCCCGCCCTTTTCTGATTTCTTCTGCGACATCATGAACACCTACGGGATCCGCCTCCTTGACTTCACCCCCAACGCCGTTCTGACCATGGCAGTTTTCGCACATTTGTGCGAAAACTTTGTCGGAGTCCACCCAAATGTAGCCCTTTTCTGCCATTTCTTCATGCCTCGGGTCGAGAGAGGAGAGCTGCTTGCCGGAGGGATCGCCTGGATCTCGAGAGTCGGCAAGAAGGAGGCGTATCTGGAGGGGGAGCTCCGCAGCAAGTGGGAGGAGTGGAGAGCGGAGTGGTGCTGGATCGTCGAGGAGAATCCGCAGCCGTTCACCGCCCTGCGCCAAGCCCCAATAGTGCGCGGCAATGATAGGAGCAATGTGGCCCCGGACGACGACAGGCTGAAGATCGCCGTCACTCGAATCCTTCGCCTCAGGCTTGTCGGGCTCACTGTAGGCGCAGTTGGCGCAGACTTTCTTCGCCGCTGCATCGCCCCCCTGCAGGAGAGGGGGAGACCAGCCTGGGAGTTCAAGAACTCGGCGGATATCATGAGGCTGCGCCCGGGCCTTAACTTCAATTGCACCGTCCTGGAGCTGGATGCGATGCTCCTGGAGTTGTTCAAACGAGATCCCCAACATCCATTCACGCCGCCGAGGAGCGTCGTTCCATTGTGCAACAATTCCTAGCTTGACCGGATCCGCGCGATGATGCCGTTGTGCGATTCGCACGGAATCGCCCCAACCTGGCAAGAACCTGCGGATGACGTCATACAAGCGTTCTTCGACGACTTGGTAGAAGTGCCGGTCTGCGCCGACGAACAGAAGAGCCTCACCCGCGACACTACCGACGCGGAGCTGCAGTGCATCGCCACTAGGGAGGAAGAGGCTGCGGCAGCAGCTGCCGCGGGCGCGTTCGGGTTCACCGTAGAGGAGGCAGAGGCGGCAGAGGCGGCAAGCCTTGCCGAGCGCGAGGACTTTGCCGGTGAGGAAGATCTTTCCGGCCCTGAAGCTGAGCCGAGCGAGGCTGGCGAGGAAGAGCCTGAGCCTTCAGACAGCTTGCTGCAGGCGGAGCCCCCGGCCCCGCCAAGAAGGCGTCTCCGCAGGGCCGGGGACGTAGCGGGGCGGCAAACGAGCCAACAGCCGCCAAGCCGTGCGACACGCTCTACCGCGGCAAGCAATGTTGCCGCGGGAGCGCCTCACGCTGCTGCGGCAACTGGAGCGGGATCTTCCTGGTCCACTGCCACCGCCCCTGCCAAGCGGGCAAGGGATCCTACTCCTCCGCCTCGCCGCACCGGAGGGGAGCCAGACTTCGATCTCTCCATGCTCAGATCCGACGACGAGGAAGAAGAGTAAGTTTCTTTGGCGTTCTTGTAGTTCTCCAATCTTGTTGCTTTTATCTTGTCTCTAACTTGCTTCAATATGAACCCATTCCTTTTCAGGACGCTGGCCCAGAGAGCAGCGAAGAGAGCCAAGGCCTCGGTGATTGTCATCGAAGATGATCCCACCGTGTCAGCAGGGGGTGTGTCTGAGACCACCTTGACGGACCCTGCAGCCACTCCCCAAAGTAGCCCCCAACGCAGCCCCCAGCGTAAGTTTGTAGTTTTACTTCCTGCTGTCGGGCGCGCATGGGTGCTCTTTTCTCTACTAATATCTTGCTTGTTGATTTGTGTAGGAGCAGAACAGCCTCACCAGGAGGGCCGGGAAGCCGCCCCCGAAGTGCCATCTGCTTCGACTACGCCGCCAAGGGAGGACTCCCCGGCAAGGGAGCGCTCTCCGGCAGGGGAGAACGCCCCGGCAAGGGACAGTTCTCCGGCAAGGGACGGCACCAGTGATCCTCCGGCGGTTGAGACCGCGACCGCAGATCCTGGTACAGGTAATCTTCTTGCCTGAAATCTTCCCTTGGGTTCTTCTTCTTCTGAATTCCCTTTCTTCAATTTTTGCTTGATTTTTCTCCCTTCTTCGTTCTTCAGATCCATCTGCTGTGGAGCCAATGGAGACTGAGGACGCCGGTGAGGAAGGCGCGTGCGGCAGCAATAACGACGCCGCCGCCAACGAAGAAGGGGCCGGTGCTGATGAGCCCGCCGGCGAAGAGGCCGCCAAGGCTGCCGCCGCAGAAGCTGGCGAGGGGTCGGGCGATCGCACTGACGGCCCTGAGGCCGCAGGAGCGCCAGGCGCTGCGCCGACCGCCGATCCCTCCGCCGCTGCCGCGGAGCCAGGCTCCGAAGAGCCCCAGCCCGGCGCCTACTTGAAGGCCGGCGACGGTATCTTCATCAAGCTTCCCTGGGCGTTGAGCTCCAGGGCGCCGGTCGAAGGAGAAGCTTTTGACGAGGAGGTGCTCGCCTCCGCTGGGCTGGCGCTGGTCGATGCGCCAAGCAGCAGCAGCGGCGAGTCTGAGGAGGAGCGGCTGCTGCGGAAGCTGCTGTCGCTCTACCGCGCCCGACAAACCAAGCTGGCGTCCCGAGAAGCACTCGTCCCGAGGGCGGGAGTCGACATCGAGAAGCGCACGAAGGAGCTCTGGGGTCTTAGGCAGGAAACTCTCCGGAGCTTGGCAGAGGAGCGGGAGCAAGTCGCCGAGGAGAGGAAAGCCTTCCTCCTCGCGAAGGTTGAGGTTGAAGAGCAGCAACGGCTTGCTGCCGAGAAGCTATCTGCGCAGGAGGGAGAGTTGGCGCAGCGCAAGGTCAACCTTGATAGCCACGAAGAGGAGCTCGCCGAGCGCGAGCAAGCGATTGGCGGGGCGCTCAAGGAAGCAAAGGACGCTGCCGCAGCTGCTGAGGCCGCCAAGAAAGAGCTAGAGGCGAAGGTGGCGCAGCTGGAGGCCAATATCAGGAAGAGCGGCGAGGAGCTTGCCGCGCTCAAGCGTGAGCGCGAGAAGGATGCTGCCGCCCATGGTGAGCTACAGGGTCTTCTCGCTGAGAGGAACAAGGAGCTCAGCGCCGCCAAGGACTCCAACGCGGATCTCGAGTTGAAGCTGGCTACGCTGACTCAGATGCTGGAGGGCGCCAAGGAGCGAGAGGTGACCTTGTCGGAGAAGATCAAGGCCGACGAGGCGCTGCTGGCGAGCATCGCCGTTACCCAAAACTCATTTAGAGAGAATGTGGAGCACTGGACCGAGGGTCTGGTGAATATCGCCGCAGTCATTGACGGGGAGTTGGCGCAGCTGGGGATGGAGGACTTTGGGTATCCCTCCGACGAGCATCTCCAACCCAGCGCCAAGCTCAGCCTGTTCTTCAAGGGCATGGCGATGGCACTCCAGCGACTCCGGGAGAGGATCCTAAAGCAGCTGGCCGACGAGTCGTGCAGGATTTGCGCGGGGGCTCTCCAGAAGGTGCTGATGAAGGTGGCCTTCCGCAACCCAGGCCTCAACCTCACCAACGTCCTCAGGTCCTTGCCGCCGGACGCCGATCTGGATGCGCTCAAGGCCCTTGTCGTACCCATTGTGGACAAGGTGAGCGAGATCAAGAGGGTTGAGGGCGATCGCGTAGACTAGGCCGCCCGTTTTCTCTTTCCTTGTCGCTGCTAATCATGTCATGAGAACAATCTGTTAGAGCTGCGACAAGCTATCTTGTAATATAACTCTATTTCTGTTATCAATTGCTACGTTATTTCCTTTACTAGATCCCTTCCTTTGTATGTTTTTACCCTACGCTTTTAGGGAACTTGTCGGCGCAGGCACCCGAGCCGCGAGCGCTGAGTGCGGGACGTCAGCGGCCTGCTGGCGGTGCTGCTTCCGACAAGAAACCTTGTTGCGACTAGTTGCAGCACACTTAAATTGTTGAGCGGACTCGAAACAAAGTAAGGGCGCAACTAGCTACGAGTTGGTTCCTCCGCGCACAGGTTTTCCATACAAAGCAGGGTCGTTCGAGGAAGATAACTTAAAAATTAAAACTAATTGCTCAAACTTTGGCAACTTAGCTTTTCTGTCGTTCGCTTCCCGGCAAGGCGAAACTTCCTTAAACGACGCCTGGTCCACACCATTATCTTCCCCTCCCCCCCGGCAAACTTGTGTGCGAGGGAACCTTCCTTTCCTTTGTTGAGAAAAAGAAAGAAGAGAAAATGAAGATATGGAGCCTTTCGGCTCGTTATTGCTTACCGGAGGTAGGTGCTGCACAAAGTGTCAGATAACGCATGCAAGAAATTATATAATGCATGAAATTGACAAGATGTGCGGAGCACATGAGCTTTACTTATGCACGGGATCTGCGCCCGGCTTTGTACAAAGGATTACATGCAACCTCGGCAAGACTTGTACAAAAGGTGGTTGCCGGAACGGGTTCTGGCAACCGCGCCCTACGGGTAAAACTTACGAAGATGCTCAATGTTCCAGGAGTTGCTCACCGGAATGCCATCTTTGGTCTCAAGGCGGACAGCGCCAAGCCTAGTGACACGTTTCACCCGGTAAGGGCCTTCCCACTTCGACGTCAACTTGCTGGAATTCTTGGCAGACTGAACGCGCCGAAGAACAAGGTCGCCTTCCTCGAAGCTTCTGGCTTTAACTTTGCGGCTATGGTAGCGGCGCAAAGCTTGCTGGTATCGAGCAGCTCGTACAGCAGCCTGAAGACGATCTTCCTCAAGGAGCAGCGCGTCATCTTGTCGTAGCTGCTCTTGCTCAAGCTCATCGTAAGCGAGCACTCGAGGTGACCCGTATACGAGTTCTGTGGGGAGAACTGCCTCTGCTCCATAGACTAGAGCAAAAGGCGTCTGGCCAGTGGCTCAATTTGGCGTCATCCTGATCGACCAAAGAACCACCGGCAGCTCCTCGATCTAGTTCCTTCCGCACTTGCGCAGCCTGTCGAAAGTCCTGGTCTTGAGCCCGCGCAGCACTTCAGCATTTGCCCTCTCCGCTTGACCGTTGCTTCTCGGATGAGCAACAAAAGCGAAGCAGACCTTGGCGCCAAGATCTTGGACGTACTGCATGAAGGTGAGGCTCGTGAATTGCGTGCCGTTGTCAGTGATGATCCTGTTAGGGATCCCGAAACGGCAAACAATCGACCTAAAGAACTTGACTACTGACTGTGCTGTCACCTTCCTCACTGCTTGCACTTCTGGCCACTTTGTGAACTTGTCGATTGCAACGTACAAGTACTCAAAGCCCCCGACAGCTCAGGGAAAGGGGCCGAGGATGTCGAGCCCCCAGACCGAAAATGGCCAGGATAAAGGGATCGTCTGGAGAGCTTGAGCTGGCTGGTGTATCTGTTTGGAATGGAACTGGCACGCTTCATACTTGGTTACTTGTGCAGTTGCATCCTGGAGGGCTGTCGGCCAAAAGAAACCTTGCCAGAACGCTTTGCCGGCAAGTGCTCTTGCGCCAATGTGGTGACCACATATGCCTTCGTGTATCTCTGCCAACAGCTTTTGTCCATCTTCCCGGCAAACACACTTCAATTTCACACCGTTGAGTCTTCTTCTGTACAGTGTGGTGTCAACAAACTGGTACATACTTGACTGCCGGGCTACTTTTTCTGCTTCTTCCTGCTCTTCAGGAAGTTCTCCTGTCTGAAGGAAATGGACAATCTGCTGTGCCCATGCTGAAGCTTATGGCTCGACAACAAGGACTAAAGGCACATCTGCTGCTGCGGGAACATCCGCTTCCACGGCGAGAACCTCCGGCTCGGCCGGAACTTGATGTTCCCCGGCAAGCTTGCCGGAGCAAAGCTTGTCAGGAGCGTCTGCTACTATGGAACAAACCATAAGGCTTGCCGGAGCAGACTGCTCCTCAGCACCCTTGGTGTTGATCTTGGGGACTTTCTTGGCAGCGGCTTCAGGGAGCTCTGCCGGAAAATTGTCACCAGAAATCAACTTCCTCTTCTTGTTCTGTCCAGTTGATGGCGTTACGGACGGTTGAGTCAGCTTGAGCACAAAGATCCCTGGCTCCATAGGCAACTTTAGTGCGGCGCACTTCGACAGGCCATCAGCATGTCATTCTGAGCTCTCAGAACATGCTCCATCTATAGGCCGTCAAAGTGCTCTTCCAGCTTTGTCACTTCATCAACATATGCTTCCATCAACGGACTCCGATAATTCTTGTTCACTTGGCGGATGACAAGCTGTGAGTCACCCCTGACAATGAGCTTCTTGATCCCAAGGTCTGCTGCGATCCTGAGACCGGCAAGAAATCCTTCATACTCTGCAGTATTGTTGGTTGCTTGCTCCTTGGGAAAGTGCATCTGGACTACGTACTTGAGGTGCTCTCCGGTGGGTGCGACAAGCAGCACGCCCGCTCCGGCGCCTTGCAGCGAGAAGGCACCATCAAAGTACATCAGCCACTCTTTGCTCGCCTCCTTGACGGGGATGCTCGTCTCTGGAATTTCTTCATCTTGTGTTGGCGTCCACTCTGCTATGAACTCTGCCAATGCTCTGCTTTGGATAGTTGAAGTACTCTCAAACTTTAGGCCAAAGCTTGACAGTTCCAGTGCCCACTCGACAATCCTGCCTATTGCTTCTGGATTTTGCAGTATCCTCTTCAGCAGAAAACGAGTGATGACTGTGATCTCATGTGCTTGGAAGTAATGGCGCAGCTTTCTCGAGGCCATGAGAAGGCCGAAAAGCAATTTCTGCACACCAGAGTACCTTGACCTAGCCCCCTGCAGAAGGGAACTGACAAAGTAAACTGGGCGCTGCACCATTCTCTTCTGCATCTTATCATGCTCCTGCGCAGATCCATCCTTGTCGGGACCAAAGCTTGTCGGCGAAGCCCCCTGCTTGTCGCTGGATGTGTCTGCCGTGGTTGCCGGCTCATCATCTGCCTCCCTCTCCGCCACTAACGCAGCACTAACCACTTGATTGGTTGCCGCTATATACAGCAGCAACTTTTCTTGTGGCTTAGGTGCGACAAGTGTTGGAGTGGAGGACAGGTATCTCTTCAAGTCCTGCAGCGCAGCCTCCGCCTCCGGAGTCCATTTCATTGGACCTGCCTTTTTCAATATTTTGAAAAATGGCAGGGCGCGCTCAGCAGATCTAGAGATAAACCTGCTGAGAGCAGCCACGCAACCGGCAAGCCTTAGTACATCCTTGACGCGCTTTGGTGCTTCAATCTGCTCAATGGCCTTGATCTTGTCGGGATTGGCTTCAATTCCCTGCTGAGACACGAAGAACCCGAGAAGCTTGCCGGAAGGGACTCCAAACACGCACTTCTCGGGGTTAAGCTTGAGGTTGATCTTGCGCAGATTTGCAAATGTCTCGTCTAAATCTTGAATCAGGGTCGCACTGTCCTTGCTCTTGACCACTATATCATCCATGTAGGCTTCCACATTTCTATGCATTTGTAGCTCAAAAGCGTGGTGGACTACCCTTGCAAATGTTGAACCAGCATTCTTCAAACCGAAAGGCATCCGTACGAAACAGTACGTGCCACACGGGGTGATGAATGCGGTCTTCTCCTCATCCTCTTCTGCCATGAAGATCTGATGGTATCCTGAGTATGCATCAAGAAATGAAAGCAAATCACATCCGGCCGTGGAGTCAACAATCTGGTCGATGCGCGGCAAAGGAAATGGGTCTTTGGGACAAGCTTTATTGACATCGGTAAAGTCGATACAAAGCCTCCATTTCCCGTTAGCCTTGCGCACGACAACAGGATTGGCCAACCACGTGGGATGGAGCACTCCTCTGACAAGGCCTGCTGCTTCCAACTTCTTGATTTCTTCTGCGATGAACTCTTGGCGCTCCACTGCCTGTTTCCTGACTTTCTGCTTGACGGGCCGCGCATGAGGACAGACGGCATGGTGGTGCTCAATTACTTTCCTGGGAACACCGGGGATGTCAGACGGTTGCCACGCAAACACGTCGACGTTCGCCCACAGGAAAGCAATGAACGCGCTTTCCTATTTAGGGTCGAGAGTGGCACTGATGGTGAAGGTACCACCAGTGCCGTCCTCCTTGGCGGACACCTTCTTGGTTTCAGGTGGAGCTGCCATTGCCTTCTTACACTTGCCGGTGGAGCTCGATGGTGCGTCCTCGACGGTAGCGCAGCACTCCGAAGAGGTGCGCTTGCCGGAGTGGGCATCAGAACTCTTGCCGGACTTGGTCTTCTTCTTCCCCCCGGGAGCTTCAGCGGCAAGTGATTTGCGATCTGTTGTGGCTGCTGCTTCCCGGTAGATCTTGTCGGCACAGATAAGAGCATCCTTCTTGTCGCCAGGGACAGAGATGACACTTATCGGGCCTGGCATCTTCAGTACATTGTATGCATAGTGAGAGGCTGCCATGAACTTGGCGAGCACTGAACGGCCGAGTATCCCATTGTAAGGCAATGGAAAGTCTGCAACATCAAAAGTAACCCTCTCAGTCCTGAAGTTCAAATCGCTGCCTAATGTTACCGGCAACGTGATCTTTCCCTTTGGCTTGCTCCTTCCCGGATTGATTCCTTGGAATGTACCGGTTTATTCGAGCTCGCTGTAAGGGATCTGGTGTTTCTGGAGCACCGCGGAGGAGACCAGGTTCAAGCCGGCCCCGCCATCAACTAACATCTTGGTGACCTTGAGGTTGCGGATAGTTGGTGAAACCAACATCGGCAAGCACCCGACCGCAGTTATGCGATCAGGGTGGTCCTCAATATCAAAGATGATAGGCGTGCTGGACCATTTCAGAGGCTTGCGTGACTCGACGGGTGGTTCTGCTGCATTAACTTCCCGCACCCACTGCTTGAGCTGGCGGTGCGAAGTATGCAGAGAAGCACCGCCATCGATGCACAGGACCTCTGTGGCTTTCTGGAACTCCTTCTCATCAGTCTCCTCATCATCCATGTCTTCATCGTCGTCGTCATCTTCATCCTTGTCGCGGCCGCGAGGAGGTCTGTCTCCTTGCCGCTGCTTGGCCTTGCCGCGGCGTCCTCCTCGGCCGGGACGTTTCTTGCCGGATCCTCCAGCACCTTCCTGGGCCTTCTCCTTGTCGCGCCGCTCGTATTCAGCTTTTTGTTGCTCAACAAGCTGCTCGACTTTCTTGCAGCTCTGGAGATCGTGGCCCTTGGTGCGGTGGATCTTGCAATACTGTTTGTTGGTGCCGTCCTGCTTGTCGGCGACCGCCACAGCCTCTGCAGTAATCTCCTTGCCAGAGTCACCAGCTTTAGCTTTCTTGGCGCCGCCACCATTGCCGGACTGCTCAACAACTAGCACCTCTTTCCCTTTCTTCTTTCTGTTATTTCGCCGCCGGTTTTTCCTTGCCGGGGCTGCATCCTCACTGTCAGATCCTCCTGCTCCTATGTTCTCTCCGGGGAGTCTCCTCCCTTCCTCAGCACGCGCACACTTGTCGGCCAGGGCATATAGCTCACTGACGTCTCTGATCTTGCACATCACCATCTCCTCCCGCATCCTGCGGTTTCGCACGTTCTGGTGGAACACGCTGATTACCGCTGCAGGGTGGACATCTGGGATGTTGTGTTGTACACTGCTGAATCTCTGAATGTACTTGTGCAGGGGCTCTCCTTCCTTCTGGGCGAGCAGGTGAAGGTCACTCTCTTGGCCATGGGGCTTGTGGCCGCCTGTGAAGGCGCCGACAAACTAATGGCATAGATCGGCCCAAGAGGATATGGAGTTATCCGGCAAGTGCATGAGCCAGGATCTGACGTTGGGCTTGAGCACCAGCGGGAAGTAGTTGGCAAGGATCTTGTCGTCCTGTCCCCCGGCAGCCTGCACCGCAATGGTGTATATGCTGAGGAACTCCGACGGATGCGTCTTTCCGTCGTACTTCTTCGGTACGTCTGGCTTGAAGTTCTTCGTGCTGGGCCACTGGACTTGCCGCAGCTCACGAGTGAACGCAGGGCAACCTACCGCATGCGGCAAGTCGCATGGTTCTCCTGGTGCATGCATGTCAACAGAGGGCCCAACGCGCTTGTCGGGTTGACGTTGCGCTTCTCTTCGGCGCTCGATGCGAGTACGAGCGTCTTCTTGCTGTCGATCGTGAAGGACTTGGCGCTGATCGCGACGAGCTCATGGATCCGACGATGCGGTGGAGTCGCTGTCGAGGTGAATCCGACGAGTGGGCGATCTTGGCCTTCGGGGTGGTGATTGCATGGTGGTTGCACCTCCACCAGCTTCGTCGCCACCGGCTCGCGCCTGGCAACCCTGCCGCGGCAGCGACGCGCTCGGCTGCCGCGGAGTGTCGCCGTTGGCATAGCCGATGAGACTCTGAATGGTGGCCCTCCATTCGTCGATCTTGTCCGACGTCGGAGGGTAATCCAGGAGCAGTTGAGCTCGCGCCAAAGCTTCTGCCGGAGTGGTGGGTGGCAGTGGTGGACGGCGCGAGGAGCGGGATGTGCTCGGACTTCTAACTATGTTAGAAGGAGCATTATCCCGTCCGGGCGACCGTGTCTCGCTCGTGCTGGTACGCTGGCGTGCATGCTGGTCTTGAGCGCCCCGGGATCCACCAGCTTGATCTTGGCCCAACAAACGTATGGTACTGCGAGTACCATGACGTTGTTGGTCCCGCGCCTCCTGAGATGGGCGCGGAACAGGTGCGGACGTCGAGGTCTGCGCCGCCTTGCCCTTGGACCTGGCAGCGTCGTGAGCTTCCTTGTCGACGTCCGTCCTTCCGCCGACGTCTACCCCACCACCCGTTTGCTCCAGTGGCAGTGGGATCGACGTGGACGGAACAGCTGCCTCCGAAGCCTTCTTCTTCGGTGGCATGTTGATGAAGGAAAATGAAGATCTTGCTCATGTGAACGCCGTATCAGGTTCACGCAATCTCGACGCCCCCTACCTGGCGCGCCAAAGATGTCGGGGAAACTGATCCACGAACACCTATGGGACCGGCGGACCGAGCCCCTTTCGGTTCGGCGGGGGGCGGAGGTCGCACGAAGAGCGGATCGAGGCGAAGCACACGAGCAGTTTACCCAGCTTCGGAGCTCTCCGGAGAGATAACACTCCTACTGCTGCTTGTCTGATTCTATTATGTTCTTGCTCAAGAGAGCTAAGTGTTTTTCTGACTTCCGAATGAGCCGAACCCCCTCTACGTTGCGCGTGGGCCTCCTTTTATACGCTAAAGGGGTCACCGACAGGTGGCAACGTAGACAAGGGTACAAATGTAAAAAGAGAGGTGGTTGGTACAGTTACTTGTACAGTGTTTCCTACCTAACCCTGACGGTAGGGGACAAGGGCATTAAATGCCCGTCTGTGTCACCAAAACAGTGCAGAAAAGGTACCGTCAGGGACGCCACCGCTCGCCATGATGGCAGTCTCGTCAGCTTCACATGCCACCGCGCACCGCCGGCTGCACAGCCTTCCGCCACTCGCGCCTGGAAAGGCCCCCAGAGCGACACGTTGGTGGATGCGCTGGAGCATGGGCACAGAGTGGCCGCTTGCTGCGGCAAGCGCCTTGCCGCGGCCGTTGTCTTGTCGGGCCCGGAAGCTTGTCGCTCACCGGGCCTTGCCGGGACGCGCGGTGCGTCGCGGCAAGTTCCTTGAAATGCCTTGGTTGGCCTTCCCGGCAAGCTCCTCTCGCCGGGGCCTTGTCTCCTGAGCTTAAATACTTTGCTCTTGAATGGCCCCAGAGGAGCCACGGAGGACCTTGGCGGTCACCCGGCAAGCCTTGCCACGGGGCGCTGCAACTGCCCGTGCACAAGTACGGGATACTAGGGTACCCCTACTCTAGTACACCGACAAGTATTCAACCCAAATTTATTGATTCGAAACAAGGGGAGCCAAAGAATATTCTTGAGTATAAGCAGTTGAGTTGTCAATTCAACCACACCTGGATAACTTAGTATCTGCAGCAAAGTATTTAGTAGCAAAAGTGGTATGATAATAAATGTAACGGTAGCAAAAGTAAAGATAATTGTTTTTTGGGTTTTTGTAGTAGTTGTAACAGTAACAACGGAAAAGTAAATAAGTGAAGAACAATATATGATAACCTCGTAGGCAATGGATCAGTGATGGATAATTATGCTGGATGCGATTCCTCATGTAATAGTTATAACATAGGGTGATATAGAACTAGCTCTAATTCATCAATGTAATGTAGGCATGTATTCTGTAAATAGTCATACAAGCTTATGGAAAAGAACTTGCATGACATCTTTTGTCCTACCCTCCCGTGGCAGCGGGGTCCTAGCGGAAACTAAGGGATATTAAGGCCTCCTTTTAATAGAGAACTAGAACAAAGCATTAGCACATACTGAATACATGAACTCCTCAAACTACGGTCATCACCGAGAAGTATCCCGATTATTGTCACTTCGGGGTTGTCGGATCATAACACATAATAGGTGACTATATACTTGCAAGATAGGATCAAGAACACACATATATTCATGAAAACATAATAGGTTCAGATCTGAAATCATGGCACTCGGGCCCTAGTGACAAGCATTAAGCATAGCAAAGTCATAGCAACATCAATCTCAGAACATAGTGGATACTAGGGATCAAACCCTAACAAAACTAACTTGATTACATGGTAAATCTCATCCAACCCATCACTGTCCAGCAAGCCTACAATGGAATTACTCACGCACGGCGGTGAGCATCATGAAATTGGTGATGGAGGATGGTTGATGATGATGACGGCGACGAATCCCCCTCTCTGGAGCCCCAAACGGACTCCATATCAGCCCTCCCGAGAGAGATTTGGGCTTGGCGGTGGCTCCGTGTCGTAAAACGCGATGAAACTTTCTCCCTGATTTTTTTTCTCCCCGAACATGAATATATGGAGTTGGAGTTGTGGTCGGTGGAGGTCCAAGGGGACCACGAGATAGGGGGCACGCCTTACAGGGGGGGGGGCTGTCTCGTGGACAGGCCCTGGGGCCCCTGATGTATTTCTTTCGCCCAGAAATTCTTATTAATTCCAAAAAGTGCCTCCGTGGATTTTCAGGACATTCCGAGAACTTTTCTTTTCTACACATAAAACAACATCATGGCAATTCTGCTGAAAACAGCGTCAGTCCGGGTTAGTTTCATTCAAATCATGCAAGTTAGAGTCCAAAACAAGGGCAAAAGTGTTCGGAAAAGTAGATGCGTTGGAGACGTATCAACTCCCCCAAGCTTAAACATTTGCTTGTCCTCAAGCAATTCAGTTGATAAACTGAAAGTGACAAAGAAAAACTTTTACAAATTATGTTTGCTCTTGTTGTTGTAAACATGAAAAGCCAGCATTCAAGCTTCAGCAAATATTATGAACTAACCATACTCACAATAACACTTAGGTCTCACAATTACTCATATCAATAGCATAATCAGCTAGCAAGCCATAATAATAAAACTCGGATGACAACACTTTCTCAAAATAATCATTACATGATATAACAAAATGGTATCTCGCTCGCCCTTTCTGAGACCACAAAACATAAATGCAGAGCACCTTTAAAGATCCAAGGACTGACTAAACATTGTAATTCATGGTAAAATAGATCCAGTCAAGTCATACCCAATATAAACCAATAGTAATGAATGCAAATGACAGTGTGCTCTGCAACGGGTGCTTTTAATAAGAAGGGTGACGACTCAACATAAAAGTAAATAAATAGGCCCTTTGCAGAGGGAAGCAGGGATTTGTAGAGGTGCCAGAGCTCGATTTTAAAATAGAGATTGAATAACATTTTGAGCGGCATACTTTCGCTGTCAGCACAACAACTATGAGATGGTTGTATCTTCCATATTACATGCATTATAGGCAGTTCCCAAACAGAATGGTAAAGGTTTATACTCCCCCAACCACTGATGTCTACTACGCAACCTTCTTCTTGTAGACGTTGTTGGGCCTGCAAGTGCACAAGTTTGTAGGACAGTAGCAAATTTCCCTCAAGTGGATGACCTAAGGTTTATCAATCCGTAGGAGGCGTAGGATGAAGATGGTCTCTCTCAAACTACCCTGCAACCAAATAACAAAGAGTCTCTTGTGTCCCCAACACACCCAGTACAATGGTAAATTGTATAGGTGCACTAGTTCGGCGAAGAGATGGTGATACAAGTGCAATATGGATAGTAGATATAGGTTTTTGTAATCTAAAAATTATAAAAACAGCAAGGTAACTAATGATAAAATGAGCGTAAACGGTAATGCAATGATAGGAAACAAGTCCTAGGGTTCATACTTTCACTAGTGCAAGTTCTCTCAACAATAATAACATAGATAGATCATATAACAAGCCCTCAACATGCAACAAAGAGTCACTCCAAAGCCACTAATAGCGGAGAACAAACGTAGAGATTATGGTAGGGTACGAAACCACCTCAAAGTTATTCTTTCGGATCAATCTATAAAAGAGTTCGTACTAGAATAACACCTTAAGACACAAATCAACCAAAACCCTAATGTCACCTAGATACTCCATTGTCACCTCAAGTATCCGTGGGCATGATTATACAATATGCATCACACAATCTCGGATTCATCCAACCAACACAAAGTACTTCAAAGAGTGCCCCAAAATTTCTACCGGAGAGTCAAGACCATGTGCCAACCCCTATGCATAGGTTCATGGGCGGAACCAGCAAGTTGGTTACCAAAACATACATCAAGAGGCATGTGATATCCCATTGCCACCACAGATAAACATGGCAAGACATACATCAAGTGTTCTCAAATAAAGACTCAATCCGATAAGATAACTTCAAGAGGGAAACTCAATTCATCACAAGAGAGTATAGGGGGTGAAACATCATAAGATCCAACTACAATAGCAAAGCTCGGGATACATCAAGATCGTGCCATAGAGGGAACATGAGAGAGAGAGAGATCAAACACATAGCTACTAGTACATACCCTCAGCCTTGAGGGTGAACTACTCCCTCCTTGTCATGGAGAGCGTCGGGATGATGAAGATGGCCACCGGTGATAGATTCCCCCTTCGGTAGGGTGCCGGAACGGGCTCCCGAGAGGTTTTTGGTGGCTACAGAGGCTAGCGGTGGCGGAATGCCCGATCTATCTTGATTTCTCATGTTTTTAGGGTACGTAGGGATATATAGGCGAAACAAGTCGGTCGGGAGGTGCTCGAGGGGCCCACGAGACAGGGGGCGCGCCCCTGTAAGGGGGGCGCGGCCTCCTATCTCGTCGCCTCCTCGAGGATCTTCTGACGTGGACTCCAAGTCTCCAGGATCATATTCTTCCAAAAAATCACGCTACCGAAGGTTTCATTCCGTTTGGACTCCGTTTGATATTCCTTTTCTTTGAAATACTGAAACAGGCAATAAAACAGCAATATGGGCTGGGCCTCTGGTTAGTAGGTTAGTCCCAAAAATGATATAAATGTGTAAAATAAAGCCCATAAACATCCAAAAGGGGTAATATAATAGCATGGAACAATCAAAAATTATAGATACGTTGGAGACGTATCAGGCATCCCCAAGCTTAATTCCTGCTCGTCCTCAAATAGGTAAATGATAAAAAAGAAATTTCTAATGTGGAATGCTACCTAGCATAATTCATAATGTAATTTTCTTTATTGTGGCATGAATGTTCAGATCCAAATGAGTACAAAATAAAAGGTCATATTGACATAAGAAATAGTAACACTTCAAGCATACTAATCAAATAATCATGTCTTCTCAAAATAACATGGCTAAAGAAAGTTATCCCTACAAAATCATATAGTCTGGCTGTTGCTCTATCTTCATCACACAAAGTATTTAATCATGCACAACCCCGATGACAAGCCAAGCAATTGTTTCATACTTTAATAATCTCAAACTTTTTCAACTTTCACGCAATATATGAGCGTGAGCCATGGACATAGCACTATATGTGAAATAGAATGGTGATTGTGGAGAAGACAAAAAGGAGAAGATAGTCTCACATCAACTAGGCGTATCAACGGGCTATGGAGATGCCCATTAGTAGATATCAATGTGAGTGAGTAGGGATTGCCATGCAACAGATGCACTAGAGCTATAAATATATGAAAGCTCAACAAAAGAAACTAAGTGGGTGCATCCAACTTGCTTGCTCACGAAGACCTAGGACACTTTTGAGGAAGCCCATCATTGGAATATACAAGCCAAGTTCTATAATGAAAAATTCCCACTAGTATATGAAAGTGACAACATATGAGACTCTCTAACATGAAGATCATGGTGCTATTTTGAAGCACAAGGGTGGAAAAAGAGATAGTAGCATTGTCCTTTCTCTCTTTTTCTCTCATTTATTTTTCTTTTCTTCTTTTTTTTTCTTTTTTTCTTTTCTTTGGCCTTCTCTTTTTTTTCTTTTTTCTTTTTGGCCTTTATCTTTTTTTCTTTTTTTCTCTTTGTAAAGTCCGAAGTCTCATCCCGACTTGTGGGGGAATCATAGTCTTCATCATCCTTTCCTCACTAGGACGATGCTCTAATAATGAAGATCATCACACTTTTATGGATTTACAACTCAAAGCTAGAACAAGATATGACTCTATATGAATGCCTTCGGCGGTGTACTGGGATATGCAATGAATCAAGAGCGACATGTATGAAAATTATGAAGGTGGCCTTGCCACAAATACAATGTCAACTACATGATCATGCAAAAAGCAATATGACAAAAGCAATGCGTGTCATATGAACGGAACGGTGGGAAGTTGCATGGCAATATATCTCGGAATGGCTATGGAAATGCCATAATAGGTAGGTATGGTGGCTGTTTTGAGGAAGAAGTATGGTGGGTGTATGGTACCAGCGAAAGTTGCATGGTACAAGAGAGGCTAGCAATGGTGGAAGGGTGAAGGACTGCATATAATCCATGGACTCAACATTAATCAAAAGAACTCATATACTTGTTGCAAAAATTTAGAAGTCATCAAAAACCAGAGCACTACGCGCATGCTCCTAGGGGCATAGATTGGTAGGAAAAGACCATCGCTCGTCCCCGACCGCCACTTATAAGGAAGACAATCAGTAAATAAAATTGTGCTCCAACTTCATCACAAAGCGGTTCACCATACGTGCATGCTACGGGAATCACAAACTTCAACACGAGCATTCTTTAAATTCATAATCACCCAACTAGCATGGCTTTAATGTCACTACCTGCATATCTCAAAACAATTATCAAGCATCAAGTTCATCATAGCATCCAATTCACTTTCTATGATAGTTTTTATTATACCCAACTTGGATGCTCATCATTCTAGGACCAACTTTTAAGATCATAGCAAATACCATGCTGTTCTAAAAGACTCTCAAAATAATATAAGTGAAGCATGAGAGACTAGCAATTTCTCATGTTTTTAGGGTACGTAGGGATATATAGGCGAAAGAAGTCGGTCGGGAGGTGCTCTAGGGGCCCACGAGACAGGGGGCGCGCCCCTGTAAGGGGGCACGGCCTCCTATCTTGTCGCCTCCTCGAGGATCTTCTGAGGTGGACTCCAAGTCTCCAGGATCATATTCTTCCAAAAAATCACGCTACCAAAGGTTTCATTCCGTTTGGACTCCGTTTGATATTCCTTTTCTTCGAAATACTGAAACAGGCAATAAAACAACAATATGGGCTGGGCCTCTGGTTAGTAGGTTAGTCCCAAAAATGATATAAATGTGTAAAATAAAGCCCATAAACATCCAAAAGGGGTAATATAATAGCATGGAACAATAAAAAATTATAGATACGTTGGAGACGTATCAAGCATCCCCAAGCTTAATTCCTGCTCGTCCTCGAATAGGTAAATGATAAAAAAGAAATTTCTGATGTGGAATGCTACCTAGCATAATTCATAATGTAATTTTCTTTATTGTGGCATGAAGGTTCAGATCCAAATGAGTACAAAATAAAAGTTCATATTGACATAAGAAATAGTAACACTTCAAGCATACTAATCAAATAATCATGTCTTCTCAAAATAATATGGCTAAAGAAAGCTATCCCTACAAAATCATATAGTCTGGCTGTTGCTCTATCTTCATCACACAAAGTATTTAATCATGCACAACCCCGATGACAAGCCAAGCAATTGTTTCATACTTTAATAATCTCAAACTTTTTCAACTTTCACGCAATATATGAGCGTGAGCCATGGACATAGCACTATATGTGAAATAGAATGGTGATTGTGGAGAAGACAAAAAGGAGAAGATAGTCTCACATCAACTAGGCGTATCAACGGGCTATGGAGATGCCCATTAGTAGATATCAATGTGAGTGAGTAGGGATTGACATGCAACAGATGCACTAGAGCTATAAATATATGAAAGCTCAACAAAAGAAACTAAGTGGGTGCATCCAACTTGCTTGCTCACGAAGACCTAGGACACTTTTGAGGAAGCCCATCATTGGAATATACAAGCCAAGTTCTATAATGAAAAATTCCCACTAGTATATGAAAGTGACAACATATGAGACTCTCTAACATGAAGATCATGGTGCTATTTTGAAGCACAAGGGTGGAAAAAGAGATAGTAGCATTGTCCTTTCTCTCTTTTTCTCTCATTTATTTTTCTTTTCTTCTTTTTTTTTTCTTTTTTTCTTTTCTTTGGCCTTCTCTTTTTTTTTCTTTTTTCTTTTTGGCCTTTATCTTATTTTCTTTTTTTCTTTTTGTAAAGTCCGAAGTCTCATCCCGACTTGTGGGGGAATCATAGTCTTCATCATCCTTTCCTCACTAGGACGATGCTCTAATAATGAAGATCATCACACTTTTATGGATTTACAACTCAAAGCTAGAACAAGATATGACTCTATATGAATGCCTCCGGCGGTGTACTGGGATATGCAATGAATCAAGAGCGACATGTATGAAAATTATGAAGGTGGCCTTGCCACAAATACAATGTCAACTACATGATCATGCAAAAAGCAATATGACAAAAGCAATGCGTGTCATATGAACGGAACGGTGGAAAGTTGCATGGCAATATATCTCGGAATGGCTATGGAAATGCCATAATAGGTAGGTATGGTGGCTGTTTTGAGGAAGAAGTATGGTGGGTGTATGGTACCAGCGAAAGTTGCATGGTACAAGAGAGGCTAGCAATGGTGGAAGGGTGAAGGACTGCATATAATCCATGGACTCAACATTAATCAAAAGAACTCATATACTTGTTGCAAAAATTTAGAAGTCATCAAAAACCAGAGCACTACGCGCATGCTCCTAGGGGCATAGATTGGTAGGAAAAGACCATCGCTCGTCCCCGACCGCCACTTATAAGGAAGACAATCAGTAAATAAAATTGTGCTCCAACTTCATCACAAAGCGGTTCACCATACGTGCATGCTATGGGAATCACAAACTTCAACACGAGCATTCTTTAAATTCATAATCACCCAACTAGCATGGCTTTAATATCACTACCTCCATATCTCAAAACAATTATCAAGCATCAAGTTCATCATAGCATCCAATTCACTTTCTATGATAGATTTTATTATACCCAACTTGGATGCTCATCATTCTAGGACCAACTTTTAAGATCATAGCAAATACCATGCTGTTCTAAAAGACTCTCAAAATAATATAAGTGAAGCATGAGAGACTAGCAATTTCTTCAAAATATAACCACCGCCGTGCTCTAAAAGATATAAGTGATGCACTAGAGCAAATGACAAACTACTCCGAAAAGATATAAGTGAAGATCAATGAGTAGCTAAATAATTATGTAACTATGCGAAGGCTCTCTCTCATTAAGGAATTTCATATCTTGGTATTGTATTCAAATATCAAGCAAAACAATATAAAATGACATTGCAAGGATAGCACAACTCATGTGAAGAAGCAAAATCTTAGGCTCAACCGATACTAACCGATAGTTGTTGAAGAAGAAAGGTGGGATGCCTACTGGGGCATCCCCAAGCTTAGGTGCTTGAGACTTCTTGAAATATTATCTTGGGGTGCCTTGGGCATCCCCAAGCTTGAACTTTTGTGTCTCCTTAATTCCTCTCATATTATGGTTTCTCTATTTCTCAAAAAGCTTCATTCACAACAAACTCAACAACAACTCGTGAGATTGGTTAGTATAAACCAATGCAAAACCTTATCATTTTCTACTGTAAAAAATCACTAAAATTATTATTACACAATGAATACTAAATGCCTCTGCATATTTAATACTCCTATCCTCAAATAGAATCATTAAACAAGCAAGCATATGCAAACAATGCAAACATAACAGCAATCTGCCAAAATAGTACAGTCTGTAAAGAATGCAAGAGTATCAATACTTCCCTGACTCCAAAAATTATGAACTAAAATTCCCACTGTAATAAATTTATCAGAGATCATTATGCAAAAGGTTTCAACATTATATCATGCTCTGACTTTTCTAGGGAATTTTTGCAACAGCGGTAGACTTTCTGTTTTCAAACAGCAACATGTATACTAGCAAAATAAGCATGGCAAAGGCTATCCTAGACATTTTTATTAAAACTAAAGATGCAAAAAACTATTTTAAATAACAGAAAGTAAATACTAACAAAAGAAAATGATGCTCCAAGCAAAACACATATCATGTGGTGAATAAAAATATAACTCCAAGTAAAGTTACCGATAGACGAAGACGAAAGAGGGGATGCCTTCCGGGGCATCCCCAAGCTTAGGCGCTTGAGTATTCCTTGAATATTACCTTGGGGTGCCTTGGGCATCCCGAAGCTTAGGCTCTTACCACTCCTTATTCCATATTCCATGGAATCTTTACCCAAAACTTGAAAACTCCACAACGCAAAACTCAACAGAAAACTCGTAAGCTCCGTTAGTGAAAGAAAACAAAACCACCACATAAGGTATTGTAATGAACTCATTCTAAATTCATATTGGTGTACTATATACTGTATTACAACTTCTATATGGTTCATACCACTTAATACTAGCCATAGATTCATCAAAATAAGCAAACAACACATAGAAAACAGGATCTGTCAAAAACAGAACAGTATGTAGTAATCTGTACTAAACGTATACTTCTTTCACTCCAAACATCCTCACAAATTAGGAAGTCCTAAGAAATTTGTGTACCAATCCATATCAAAACGAATAAGATCATAAGCACGTTTCTGTGAATTAAGAAAACTAATTTACTGGGTGCAAAAGTTTCTGATTTTCAGCAGGATCAACACAACTATCACCGGAAGCTATCCTAAAGGTCTCACTTGGCACTTTATTGAAACAAAAGCTATAAAACATGATTACTACAGTAGCATAATCATGTGAACACACAAAAACAGTAAGGGTAAATATTGGGTTGTCTCCCAACAAGCGCTTTTCTTTAATGCCTTTCTAGCTAGGCATGATGATGACAATGATGCTCACATAAAAGATAAGAATTGAAACATAAAGGGAGCATCATGAAGCATATGACTAGCACATTTAAGTCTAACCCTCTTCCTATGAATAGGTATTTTGTGAGAAAACAACTTATGGAACAATAATGAACTAGCATAGGAAGGTAAAACAGGCATAGCTTCAAGATTTTCAACACATAGAGAGGAAACTTGACATTATTGCAATTCCTATAAGCATATATTCCCCTCTCATAATAATTTTCAGTAGCATAATGAATGAATTCAACAATATAACCAGCACCTAAAGCATTCTTTTCATGATCTACAAGCATAGAAAATTGACTACTCTCCACATAAGCAAAATTCTTCTCATTCGGAATAGTTGGAGTATCATAAGAGACTTGAACACTAAAAAATGTTTCCACATTAAAAGAATAATGTTCAGAAAAAGGGTAATCATAATCATGACAAGATTTGTAAATATAATCATCACTATTTTTTATAGCATAAGCTTCATCACAATAATCATCATAAGTAGCAACTTCGTTGTCACCATAATCGATTGAAACCTCTCCCAAGATAGTGGAATCACTAAATAAAGTTGACACTCTTCCAAATCCAATTTCATATTCATCACAATAAGATTCAACATCCTCCAAAATAGTGGTATCACTACTTCCTAAAGTTGACACTCTTCCAAACCCACTTTCATCAATATAATCATCATACGTAGGAGGCATGCTATCATTATAACAACTTTGCATATCAAAACTTGGGATGCTAAAAATATCATCTTCATTAAACATAGCTTCCCCAAGCGTGGGACAAACATTAATTTCAGCAAATATATTCTCAAATATTTCATTCTCATCAAACATAGCTTCCCCAAGCTTGGGCCCTTTCATATCATAAGCATAATCACTCTCATCATTAAAAATATTGATAGCACCAATAGTATAGCAATTATCATCATCACAATGAGTAGTAGGAGCAACATCATTTGGGAGGGATACCTTTCTACCTTTGTTGCTCCTTCTTTTCTTTTTCTTCTTCACATTATGTGTGGGTTCAACCTTCCTCTTTGAGCTCCTTATTGATGAGATTGGTTGAATAGAAAGCTCCCCCTCGTTACCTGATTCATCATGAGAAATAATAGGAGGATATTGGGAAGTCTCTTTCCTTTCATTAGTATTCTCATCATCTTCTATTTGCTTTCTTTTCTTTATGTAATTGGCAATAGAAGGATTTTCAATGCAATTCTCCACACAAAACATATAAATATCCTCTAGATCAAAATCAAGAAATCTATCAAGATTAAATTTTGGAATACCCTCAGTTATACGTTTCATTTCTTCATACCCCAAAAGAAGGCTAAGCTCTTTATGATGCCCAAGGGTAATCAAGCTATCACAATTTTTGGACACGATTCGATCATAAAACAATTTGCATTGGAGATTTAAATGACCATGTTCATTGCAAAGTTCACAAGGAGCGCGAAAAATATTGAATCTTCTAGCACACTCATCAAGACTTTCTTGCAAACCTTTAGTTTTAAAATACTTATGGCTCTTGCAATATCTATTTTCTCTATTTGGTGTGTCCATGCAAACCCAATCTACTCCACAAAAGTCAACATGCTTATAGGAGACATTTTCATCATAACTAGTGCAATCATCATTAGTACTATGGATATTCAAAGAGTTCATACTAACAACATTGCAATCATGCTCATGATTCAAAGATTTAGTACCAAGCATTTTAATGCATTCTTCTTCTAGCAGTTGAGAACAATTTTCTTTTCCATCAAACTCACGAAAGATATTAAAAAGACAAAGCGTATGAGACAAACTTAACTCCATTTTTTTGTATTTTTCTTTTATAAAATAAACTAGTGATAGAACAAGAAACAAAAAGACTCGATTGCAAGATCTAAAGATATACCTTCAAGCATTCACCTCCCCGACAACGGTGCCAGAAAAGAGCTTAGTTGACGGGGTGTGAGTGAGTGCCCTTTACCTAGCCTCCCCGGCAACGGCGCCAGAAAAGAGCTTGATGTCTACTACACAACCTTCTTCTTGTAGACGTTGTTGGGCCTGCAAGTGCACAGGTTTGTAGGACAGTAGCAAATTTCCCTCAAGTGGATGACCTAAGGTTTATCAATCCGTAGGAGGCGTAGGATGAAGATGGTCTCTCTCAAACAACCCTGCAACCAAATAACAAAGAGTCTCTTGTGTCCCCAACACACCCAATACAATGGTAAATTGTATAGGTGCACTAGTTCGGCGAAGAGATGGTGACACAAGTGCAATATGGATAGTAGATATAGGTTTTTGTAATCTGAAAATATAAGAACAGCAAGGTAACTAATGATAAAAGTGAGCGTAAACGGTAATGCAATGATAGGAAACAAGGCCTAGGGTTCATACTTTCACTAGTGCAAGTTCTCTCAACAATAATAACATAGATAGATCATATAACAAGCCCTCAAAATGCAACAAAGAGTCACTCCAAAGCCACTAATAACAGAGAACAAACATAGAGATTATGGTAGGGTACGAAACCACCTCAAAGTTATTCTTTCGGATCAATCTATAAAAGAGTTCGTACTAGAATAACACCTTAAGACACAAATCAACCAAAACCCTAATGTCACCTAGATACTCCATTGTCACCTCAAGTATCCGTGGGCATGATTATACGATATGCATCACACAATCTCGGATTCATCCAACCAACACAAAGTACTTCAAAGAGTGCCCCAAAGTTTCTACCAGAGAGTGAAGACCATGTGCCAACCCCTATGCATAGGTTCATGGGTGGAACCCGCAAGTTGGTTACCAAAACATACATCAAGAGGCACGTGATATCCCATTGTCACCACAGATAAACACGGCAAGACATACATCAAGTGTTCTCAAATAAAGACTCAATCCAATAAGATAACTTCAAGAGGGAAACTCAATTCATCACAAGAGAGTAGAGGGGGAGAAACATCATAAGATCCAACTACAATAGCAAAGCTCGGGATACATCAAGATTGTGCCATAGCTACTGGTACATACCCTCAGCCTCAGCCTCGAGGGTGAACTACTCCCTCCTCGTCATGGAGAGCGCCGGGATGATGAAGATGGCCACCGGTGATGGATTCTCCCTCCGGCAGGGTGCCGAAACGGGCTCCCGAGAGGTTTTTGGTGGCTACAGAGGCTTGCGGCGGCGGAACTCCCGATCTATCTTGATTTCTCATGTTTTTAGGGTACATAGGGATATATAGGCGAAAGATGTCGGTCGGGAGGTGCTCGAGGGGCCCACGACACAGGGGGCGCGCCCCTGTAAGGGGGGCGCAACCTCCTATCTCGTGGCCTCCTCGAGGATCTTCTGACGTGGACTTCAAGTCTCCAGGATCATATTCTTCCAAAAAATCACGCTGCCGAAGGTTTCATTCCGTTTGGACTCCGTTTGATATTCCTTTTCTTCAAAATACTGAAGCAGGCAATAAAATAGCAATATGGGCTGGGCCTCCAGTTAGTAGGTTAGTCCCAAAAATGATATAAATGTGTAAAATAAAGCCCATAAACATCCAAAAGGGGTAATATAATAGCATGGAACAATCAAAAATTATAGATACGTTGGAGATGTATCAACCACCAACAAGCATCAATCCATGGCTTGCTCGAAACAACGAGTGCCTCCAACTAACAACAGCCCTGGGGGAGTTTTGTTTAATTATTTTGATTTGCTTTGATCTTTTTGGATCATGGTACTGGGCATCCCGGTTACCGGCCCTTTCTTATGAATGAGGAGCGGAGTCCACTCCTCGTGAGAATAATCCACCTAGCATGGAAGATATAGGCAGCCCTAGTTGTAACATGAGCTGCTCAAGCATACAAAATAGAATTTCATTTAAAGGTTTGGAGTTTGGCACATACAAATTTACTTGGAACGGCAGGTAAATACCGCATATAGGAAGGTATGGTGGACTCATATGGAACAACTTTGGGGTTTAAGGAGTTTGTGTGACGCCCCCGATTCAATCATACACTAATCATACACGCAAACATGTACGATCAAGACCAGGGACTCATGGGAAGATATCACAACACAACTCTAAACACAAAAGAAATACATACAAGCTTCATATTACAAGTCAGGGGCCTCGAGGGCTCAAATACAAAAGCTCGATACACAATCGAGTCAGCGGAAGCAACAATATCTGAGTACAGACATAAGTTAAATAAGTTTTGCCTTAAGAAGGCTAGCACAAACATCAACGATCGAAGAGGCAAGCCCTCCTGCCTGGGACCTCCTTACTACTCCTGGTCGTCGGCGGGCTCCACGTAGTAGAAGGCACCCTCTGGGTAGTAGTAGTAGTCGGCGGGGGTGGCATCTGGATCCATGGATCCACCATCTGGTTTCATCAACCGGAAAGAAGAAATGAGGGGGAAAAGGGGTAGCAAAGCAACCGTGAGTACTCATCCAAAGTACTCGCAAGCATCAGATCTATACTAAGTATGCACTGGTATTAAATGGAAGTTTTGTATCTGTGGACTGAACTATAGAATGCCAGAATAGAGGGGGAGCGCCTAGCCTATCGAAGACTAGCATCTTCACGCAGCTCCGAGCATCTTGCAGCATGTAGAAGAGTAAAGAATAGCAGTTTATAATTAACAAGCATGTTGTAACATTAATGCCCAGATATCCTTCCTCGACTCCCTGCGAGAAAGCAATCCCGGAGCCACATATCTCAAGTATCCATTTGTAGTTGTATAAGATCAGGATATAAGTCTGAACGTCCGTTACCGTGGACACGGCTATTAATAGATAATCTTCCCTGTATGGGTGCACCACGTTACCCAACACGCTCGATCACTCTGGCCAGACACACCTTTCTGGGGACAATGCCCGCCCTCGGAAGATCAACACATCGCAGCCCTACCTAGGCTCACCAGAGAGGTCCCCGTCGGTCTACATCCTAAGCACTCCGGGGTCTTGGGCCCATCGCCCGCAGCACTCCGGGTCGTTGCGAGCAGGGTGGATACCAGCACCGCCTCGGATAGCCAGCACGATCCGACCATGCCGCATTGCTGAACTGGACGTCTGACAAAGCTTTGGCTCATACTGCGACGTCGAGGCCCATAACTATTCTCGCGTGGTGGTTAGTGCGTAAAGGCCAAAGGCCAACTCAGAATAAATACCCAAACCTGTTAGTGCATTATTAAAAGGAGTGATGGTTGTCGGGACAAGTACGGAGCTATCACCCCCTCCCGGGTGATACCGCTAAACAGCCAGCCGCCACTGTCACATCGCACAGGTGCTCTCCGGGCCCACCCGGCTTTCACAACGGTCTCAAGTAAAGTCAAGGTAACTATGTGTCCAGACATCAAGGGGAAAACCTGAGGAATCACCCCCGGTGGATTCCACTCAATGTAATCATCAAGGTAAACGTAAGAGGGACCACCCTCGAGGTTCACGCTTGAGGTGTTGAACGACAGAGCCGTATCGGTAATGGTGAAAGAGGAAATCACCCTCGATGACCACGACCGAATAGCTACACTACAGAATTATCATCAGGAGTGTGTTATGAGGGATCACCCTCGGCACTCGATAGTAGCTCTGCAGAGTCGAGCAACAAAAGGGGCGTGATGTGATGTGAGGTGTCGGGCTATGGTCGTCGATCACGTCGATCGAGGCGTCGATGATGAAGTAGGGGAAACAAGGACAAGTGGGGGTCACTGATGGATCACTAACCAACCTATACTAAGCAGTTTGGGATAAACAGGTAGGTAACAATAAGCAGGTACAAAAGCAGGCTATGCATCAGAATAGGAGCGAACAATAACAGTAGCAAAATCTAATGCAAGCATGAGAGTATAGAATGGGCGATATCGGGATGATCAAAGGGGGGGCTTGCCTGGAAGCTCCGCTGAAATGGAAGAAGGGTCATCATCGACGTAGTCGATCACAGGGGCATCAGCAGCGGTCTCGGGGTCTACCATAGAGAAGAGGGGGGAGAAACAGTAAATACATGCAAACATATGCACAACATGATTATAAGCGGGGCTAGAGGTGTTCTAACGCAATGCTAGGCATTACTGGCGAAGGGGGAAACATATGGGAAAGCTTTCCCGGTCCCGGGCGTCTGTCAGACAGATGAACCAGAGGAGAAAGTTTGCAGGTTCGCTATGCTAGAGACGCCTGGCAGAAGAACGGACCTCGTACCCGGGTTCGTCTCGAAATTCTGAGCAACTTTCATGTAGAAAACTTTTTCATCCGAGCTACGGTTTAATTTCTACAATTTTTCAAAGATTTAAACAATATTCTAGATTTATTATTAATTCGAATTAAAATAGCAAAACTGCTAAGTGCACCCGGTGTAGTGCTCCCAGAGTGCACCCAGGGGCTGACCAATGGGTCCAGGGGGGTCCCAGTTGACCAGTCAATGTTTGACTGGTCAACGGGGGGTGGGGTCCCCCTGTCATGCACACATTTATCTAACTACTGATTAAATTAACTAATATAGTTCATTAGTTTAATTAAGATTAATTAATTAAGTTAATTAAGCGTTTAACTAATTAATTAATTATTATTTTAATATGTTTGGTTACACTTCTTTTTTTTATCTAAACAAGGGCATGGGCCCATATGTCATATGCCCGAGGGGGCCTAACGGGCGCTGGGGAGTGGAACCTGATAAGGGAATCCCGCCTGGGCGACGGGGAGCCCGCCCAGAAGGGCGCGACGGCGCCAGTGGGCGCCGGCCACGGCGGTAGCGGTGGTGGGCGGTGCGGCGGCACCGGCGGAGGGCGACGCCAGCACGGGCCGGGCGCTGGGGCGTGGGTGCCCGTCCAACGGGGCACGGTGAGGTCGTGGCCTCGGCGAGGCGCTGGCGAGGATGGCCACGGCTGCAGGGCGCCGGCCGGAGCAGTGAGGGGCCGGCAAGGCATGGCGCGACGGAGGCCACGCGGCCCCAGGCGGCCGCCAGAGACCGGCAGAGGCGAGGCCGAGCGGAGCACCAGGCTTGGCAGAGGGGTAGCGGGAGCCGCGGCATCGCGCTGGGCAGTAGCAGCAGAAGGCCATAGCGGGCGGGCGACCACGGGCGCGAGCAGAGGCAGGGGCCGATGCGTGCAGGCGTGAGTGCAGGGTGGAACCGGCCAGCAGGGACGCGCCAGAGCGGGCGCATGGGTTGCGGGGAGGGGGCCAGAGGCGCCCAGGACGCGCGCTCAGCACGGTTTTAGAGCCGGGACAAGCGCGTGCGCTGGGTGTGCAGTGCAGCTCTGGGCAGGGGAGGTGGGACGGCGGCCTACGGTGTTCGGAGCGAGGGAAAAAGAGGCGGGGTTTTCGACGGGCGGCTCACCTTGTGGCACAAGGAGGCCGGCGATAGTTTAGTAGTAGCAGGAGGGACCAGAGTCGAAGGCGACAGCGGAGACCGAAGCGGAGGGAGTTGGAGGACGGGGACGCAGCGGGTGTCCCGTTGGATTCTAGCCCGAGCTCGACCACGTAGTCGAAATAGGCGATGAAGGCGGTGCTTCTGGCGCGGTCTTCGGCAACAGGGAGGGCAGCGGCGACGGCTATGCCGGCGACGCGTCCATGGCGGAGCTCAGGATGGAAGGGGATTCCCTGATCTAGATCGAGAAAAGGGGGAAGTGATTTGGGGTAGCTAGGGTTCGGGGGCACGAGGGAGAGGCATCGGGGTCGCCTTATAGCCCCGGGGGAGATGGCAGATGGCCGCCACAGCGATGGTCGGTGCCGTGGCAGGCATCGGCACTGCCCACGATCCCCCCATGAACAGGGAGGGGGGAGGCAGTGCGAGGTGGGCCGGCCTGGCTCGGCCAGTGAGTACAGCTGCGCCAAAAGGCCCGTGCGGGGGGGGGGGTTCCTTTGTGTTTTTTTGTTTTTTCATTTATCTTTACTGTTTTATTTACTATTAGAATATTTTAGTTTTATAAAATATGAGACCAATATCTAAATTAATGTTTTAGTTTAACCCTCAGCCACATTAAGTTCTACTCCCAAATAAAAATAGTTTGCTAATTTTTATCTTAGGAAAGGCATTTAATTAAATATGATTATCACTGTTTTAATCACAAAGAGCATTTAAATATTTTTACAAAAAAATGTTTGGTCTGCACCATAATTGGTTATGGAATATTTGCCACACTTTGAACATTTTATTTTTGACATTTCAAAAACTATCATTGTTTGACTTTATTTTAAATTTGAAATTTGAATTGGTTTGAACCAACGTAGGACCTAGCAACAGTAAAGGTGATGACATGGCATCATTAGCATGGAATTACTGTAGCTTAATTATCTGGGCGTTACAGTTTGGATGCACAAGCAGTGTTCCTGCTTAGTACAGGTGAAGGCTAGCAAAAGACTGGGAAGCGACCAACTGAGAGAGCGACAACAGTCATAAACATGCATTAAAATTAATTCACACCGAATACAAGCATGAGTAGGATATAATCCACCATGAACATAAATATCGTGAAGGCTATGTTGATTTGATTCAACTACATGCGTGAACATGTGCCAAGTCGAGTCACTCAATACATTCAAATGAGGATACCATCCCATCATATCACATCATAATCATTCTAATAGCATGTTGGCACGCAAGGTAAACCATCATATCACATCAAGCATGGCACAAGCAACTATAATCTCTAAATGTCATTGCAAATATGTTTACTTCACAATAAGCTGACTCAGAAACGATGAACTCATCTTATTTACAAAAACAAGAGAGGTCGAGTTCATACCAGCTTTTCTCATCCCAATAAGTTCATCATATATCGTCATTATTGCCTTTCACTCGCACGACCGAACAATGTGTATAATAATAAGAGTGCACGTGCATTGGACTAAGCTGGAATCTGCAAGCATTCAACTCAAGAGAGAAGACAGGGTAATATGGGCTCAAAGTTATATAAACAATCATGCATATAAGAGCCACTAAGCATTTTCAATATGGTCTTCTCGACCCCCAAAGGAAAGAAAAGAAAATAAAACTATTTACATGGGAAAGCTCTCAACAAGTAAGAGAAGAATAAGAAATCTTTTTGGGTTTTCATTTTGATTTCTACTACAAGCATGGAAATTAAACTAACTAATTTTTTTTGGTTTTTCTTAAGGTTTATCAAACACACAAGAAGAAAACTAGAAAAAGAAATTTAAACTAGCATGGATAATACAATGAAAGAGTATGAGCACCGACGACTAGTGTGTGAACATGAATGTAAAGTCGGTGAGAAATACGTACTCCCCCAAGCTTAGGCTTTTGGCCTAAGTTGGTCTGGTATCAAGGACCGCCGCTACTCTCCCCGGTGTAATGGGAGGTATAATCAGGATACCACTGGCTGGTCATCTCCGGATCCCACTGGACAGATGATGCACGATAAGGGTCCAGTTCAGGTTCCAGCTCAGGTTCGGGGTCTGGAGTAAAAGCTTGGGCTCGATGATTATTCACCGCTTCCGGTGTGACAAGAAGATTTTCTGCAAGCAAATCAAACAACAGAGGCGTAGGCAAAATAATAATCTCAAAGTGTTTCTTATTGAATCTAAGTTTATACAAGAGCATCTTTTCTTTGTTGTCAACAATAAACTTGTGTGCTACCATCCTCTTGTAATCTAAAATGTGAGGAGGCAACTTTATCTCCTCCTTCTCATGGTGCCTAATGGGTATCTGAAAATGTCTAGCAAGACGTGCAGCATAGATACCTCCAAATATGGGGCCTTTTGTACGATTCAGGGCTAGCCGTTTAGCAATGACGGCACCCATACCAAAAGTATTGTCTCCAAGCAAAGAATCTTGAAGAATGATAATATCAGGAACGCTCAAGTTTCCACTATTTCCACAACCAATCAAGCATCTACTAGCAAATATGGCAAAGTAGCGTAAAACAGGATAGTGTATGCTAGAGACTTTTGCCTCGGAGCCCTTCTTTGGCTCCTCTACAGCTATAGTGTTAACAAATCCACCCACATCTTCTCGATGGGGTTCTTCTAATTCTCCCTCATAAGGTATCCTACACACCGCGCAAAAATTACGTAAAGACATTTCTCTGAATTCATCATATAAATGAAATGATACTGCAGGCGGTGACTTCTTAGGAAAATAATAAAAGTTTTGCACGAAATTATTGGTGAGTAAGAGGTATTGATCGATTCGGTCGTTCATGAAACCGGTGAAGCCTGTAGTCCCGATCAAACAATAAAAATTTGCATGAATTCCAGCTTCTTTCAAGAAATCCTCACATGGCCATTCACACGACCGTACTTCCGCTAAGCGAGGAAGATTATACTTGGCTTTTTCCTTCTCTTTGGCTTGTTTTTCCTTAGAGCTTTGGCTAGAAGAGCCCCTCAAAAGCTTCCTTAACATTTTCTGAAAATTTCTGAAATTTTAGTAACTTCAAAATAAAAGTGAATAAAACTTAAACAAGATTGGTAGCAACTACTCCTACAAGTGCCTAGAGCTTATATCATGCATTGGAATTGCTTGGGACCTCAAAAAATTAACATGCAAGCTCAAGAACATGGTTACCTATGCAGCAAAAGATTGCAATGAATAAAGCACTAGAACAAAAACTAATTGGACCAATGGAGGAGTCACATACCAAGCAACAATCTCCCAAAGCAGTTTTGTGAATGGAGCTTTGAGCAAGGAGATCGAAAATCGCAGCAAAACGAGCTAGAACTCGTGCTTGAGCTGAATGGGGATTTTTTGGGTAGAAGATGAAGTGTGTGGGTGCTGGCATAAGTGGAGGGGGGCCACCAGGGGCCCACGAGATAGGGGGCGCGCCCTCCACTCTCGTGGCCTGGTGCTTGCCCCTCCTGCAGTGTTTTTAGTGCCTAAAATCCTCAAATATTCCAGAAAAAACCATACTAAATTTGCAGGGCATTTGGAGCGCTTTTATTTTTGGGATATTTTTTAATGCACGGATAATTCAGAAAATAGACAGATAATACTATTTTTGCTTTATTTATTCTAAATAACAGAAAGTAAAAAGTGGGTACAAAAGGTTGTGCCTTCTAGTTTCATCCATCTCATGATCATCAAAATGAATCCACTAACAAGGTTGATCAAGTCTTGTTAACAAACTCATTCTGAATAACACGGAACCGGAGAAATTTCGAATAACACTAAGTTACCTCAACGGGGATATGAAAATCCCCAACAATAAGAATATCATACTTTTTCTTGATAGTAGGGAGAGGAAATTCAAAACCTCCAATAATAATAGTTGGAACTTTTCGAATAGAGTTGATGCTATGAACTTGAGATTGTTTCCTCGGAAAGTGTACCGTATGCTCATTACCATTAACGTGAAAAGTGGCATTGCCTTTGTTGCAATCAATAACAGTCCCTACAGTATTAAGAAAAGGTCTACCAAGGATAATAGACATACTATCGTCCTCAGGAATATCAAGAATAAAAAGTACGTTAAGATAGTGACATTTTCAACCAGAACAGGCACATCCTCACAAATACCGACAGGTATAGCAGTTGATTTATCAGCCATTTGTAAATATATTTCAGTAGGTGTCAACTTATTCAATTCAAGTCTACGATATAAAGAGAGAGGCATAACACTAACACCGGCTCCAAGATCACATAAAGCAGTTCTAACATAATTTCTTTTAATGGAGCATGGTATAGTTGGAACACACGGATCTCCAAGTTTCTTTGGTACTCCACCCTTAAAAGTGTAATTAGCAAGCATGGTGGAAATTTCATCTTCTGGTATCTTTCTTTTATTTGTGATGATATCCTTCATATACTTAGCATAAGGATTTAGTTTCAGCATATCAGTTAAGAGCATACGTAAGAAAATATGTATTATCATTTCAGCAAAGTGCTCAAAATCCTCCTCATCCTTTGTCTTGGATGGTTTAGGAGGAAAGGGCATGGGTTTCTCAACCCATGGTTCTCTTTCTCTACCATGCTTCCTAGCAACAAAATCTCTCTTATCATAACGTTGATTCTTTGATTGTGGGTTATCAAGATCAACAGCAGGTTCAATCTCTACATCATTGTTTTTGCTAGGTTGAGCATTAACATGAACATTATCTTTAACATTATCACTAGGTTCATGTTCATCACCTGATTGAGTTTCAGCATCAGAAATAGAAATATCATTGGGATTCTCAGGTGTTTCTAAAGTAGGTTCACTAGAAGCATGCAAAGTTCTATCGTTTTTCTTTTTCTTCTTCTTAGAAGAACTAGGTGCCTCTATATTATTTCTCTGAGAATCTTTCTCGATTCTCTGAGGGTGGCCTTCAGGATACAAAGGTTCCTGAGTCATTCTACGAGTTCTAGTAGCCACTTTAACAACAAAGTCATTTTTATTATTTAATTCATCAAGCAAATCATTTTAAGCTTTGAGTACTTGCTCAGCTTGAGTAGCAACCATAGAAGCATATTTGCTAATGAGTTTGAGTTCATCTTTAACTCTAGCCATATTATCGCACACGCGTCCTATCTCGAAAGCATTATTCTTTAACTCTCTACCAACATAAGCATTAAAACTTTCTTGTCTAGCCATAAAGTCATCAAATTCATCTAAGCATAGGCTATGAAATTTAGTAGAGGGGATTTCAACTTTATCATATCTATAGAGAGAATTTACCTTTACTACCTGTGTCGGGTTATCAAGACAATGTGGTTCTTCAACAGGCGGTATATTAAGACCATGTATTTCTTCAATAGGAGGTAAATTCTTAACATCTTCAGCTTTAATACCTTTTTCTTTCATTGATTTCTTTGCCTCTTGCATATCTTCAGGACTGAGAAATAAAACACCTCTCTTCTTCGGAGTGGGTTTAGGAATAGGCTCAGGAGTTGGCTCAATTGGTTCAGGAATTGCTTCAGGAATTGGCTCAGGAAGAGTCCAATTATTTTCATTAGTCAACATATTATTCAGCAATATTTCAGCTTCGTCGACTATTCTTTCCCTCAAAACACAACCAGCACAATTATCCAAGTAGTCCTTGGAAGCATCAGTTAGTCCATTATAAAAGATATCAAGTATTTCATTTTTCTTCAGAGGATGATCAGGCAAAGCATTAAGTAATCGGAGAAGCCTCCCCCAAGCTTGTGGGAGACTCTCTTCTTTCATTTGCACAAAATTATATATTTCCCGCAAGGCACCTTGTTTCTTATGAGCAGGGAAATATTGAGCAGAGAAGTAATAAATCATATCCTAGGGACTACGCACACAACCAGGAGCAAGAGAATTATACCAAGTCTTAGCATCACCCTTTAATGAGAACGGAAATATCTTAATGATATAAAAATAGCGAGACTTCTCATCATTAGTAAATAGGGTGGCTATATCATTCAACTTGGTAAGATGTGCCACAACAGTTTCAGATTCAAGGCCATAAAAAGGATCAGATTCAACTAAAGTAATAATTTCAGGATCAACAGAGAATTCATAATCCTTATCAGTAACACAAATAGGTGAAGTAGCAAAAGCAGGGTTGGGTTTCATTCTAGCATTAAGAAATTGCTGCTTCCATTTAGCTAATAATTTCTTAAGATCATATCTATCATTGCAAGAAAAGATTTCCCTAGCAGCTTCTTCATGCATAACATAACCCTTAGGAACAATAGGCAATACATAATCATTAGGAGAACGTTCATCATCACTATCATCAGTAATAGGATCTTCAATAATTTCATTCCCCCTAACTCTAGCAAGTTGTTCATCAAGAAATTCACCTAATGGCAAAGTAGTATCACGCACAGAAGTAGTTTCATCATGCATAGCAGAAGTGGCGTCATCAATAACATGCGACATATCAGAATTCATAGCAGTAGCAGGTTTAGGTGTCGCAAGCCTACTAATAACGGAAGAAGAATCTAGTGCAGAGCTAGATGGCAGTTCCTTACCTCCCCTCGTAGTTGAGGGCAAAATAGTAGTTCGGTCGTCTTTCAAGTTCTTCATAGTGATCAACAGATATAAATCAGTGACTCAGAGAACAGAGCTATGCTCCCCGGCAACGGTGCCAGAAATTAGTCTTAAAAACCCACAAGTGTAGGGGATCGCAACAGCTTTCGAGGGTACAGTATTCAACCCAAATTTATTGATTTGACACAAGGGGAGCCAAAGTATATTCTTGAGTATTAGCATTTGAGTTGTCAATTCAACCACACCTGGATAACTTAGTATCTGCAGCAAAGTATTTAGTAGCAAAAGTGGTATAATAATAAAGGTAACGGTAGCAAAAGTAAAGATAATTGTTTTGGGGTTTTTGTAGTAGTTGTAACAGTAGCAACGAAAAAGTAAATAAGCGAAGAACAATATATGAAAAGCTCGTAGGCAATGGATCAGTGATGGATAATTATGCCGGATGCGATTCCTCATGTAATAGCTATAACATAGGGTGATATAGAACTAGCTCCAATTCATCAATGTAATGTAGGTATGTATTACGTAAATAGTCATACGTGCTTATGGAAAAGAACTTGCATGACATCTTTTGTCCTACCCTCCCGTGGAAGCGGGGTCCTAGCGGAAACTAAGGGATATTAAGGCCTCCTTTTAATAGAGAACCGGAACAAAGCATTAGCACATAGTGAATACATGAACTCCTCACACTACGGTCATCACCGAGAAGTATCCCGATTATTGTCACTTCGGGGTTGTCGGGTCAAAACGCATAATAGGTGACTATAGACTTGCAAAATAGGATCAAGAACACACATATATTCATGAAAACATAATAGGTTCAGATCTAAAATCATGGCACTCAAGCCCTAGTGACAAGCATTAAGCATAGCAAAGTCATAGCAACATCAATCTCAGAACATAGTGGATACTAGGGATCAAACCCTAACAAAACTAACTTGATTACATGGTAAATCTCATCCAACCCATCACCGTCCAGCAAGCCTACGATGGAATTACTCACGCACGGCGGTGAGCATCATGAAATTGGTGATGGAGGATGGTTGATGATGATGACGGCGACGAATCCCCCTGTCCGGAGCCCCGAACGGACTCCGGATCAGCCCTCCTGAGAGAGATTAAGGCTTGGCAACAGCTCCGTGTCATAAAACGCGATGAAACTTTCTCCCTGATTTTTTTCTCCCCGAACGTGATATATGGAGTTAGAGTTGTGGTCGGTGGAGGTCCAGGGGGCCCACGAGATAGGGGGGCGCGCCCTACAGAGGGGGCGTGCCCCCCTGTCTCATGGACAGGCCCTGGGCCCCCTGATGTATTTCTTTCGCCCCGAAATTCTTATTAATTCCAAAAAGTGCCTCCGTGGATTTTCAGGACATTCCGAGAACTTTTCTTTTCTACACATAAAACAACATCATGGCAGTTCTGCTGAAAACAGCGTCAGTCCGGGTTAGTCTCATTCACATCATGCAAGTTAGAGTCCAAAACAAGGGCAAAAGTGTTTGGAAAAGTAGATACGTTGGAGACGTATCAGGGTTGATCCAGTCCATGGTAGGTGGGTCCTGTTTGACCCTGTTGACCAGTCAACAGTTGACTGGTCAAATGCTGACTAGACCCCCCTTTGACCCCACCCTCCAGCCACACATACATTCTGTTGGGTACAACTCTGGGTACCCGTAGCATTTTATTCTTTAATTTCGAATTAAAATTAAAAACCAGAAAAGTTAGAAAATCATTTAAAACTTTAGAAAATCGTATAAAATAAACCGTAGCTCGGATGAAAACGTTTTCTACATGAAAGTTGCTCAGAATGACGAGACGAACCCGAATACGCTAACCACATACCTATCAGATGCCTCTAACTATCTGAACATGGAACATTCCCCTCCGGTCATCTGTCTAGCCGTGACGCCCCCGATTCAATCATACACTAATCATACACACAAATGTGTACAATCAAGATCAGGGACTCACAGGAAGATATCACAACACAACTCTAGACACAAATTAAAATAATACAAGCTTTATATTACAAGCCAGGGGCCTCGAGGGCTCGAATACATAAGCTCGAATACACAAGAGTCAGCGGAAGCAACAATATCTGAGCACAGACATGAGTTAGACAAGTTTGCCTTAAGAAGGCTAGCACAAAAGCATCTACAATCGAAAAGGCAAGGCCTCCTGCCTGGGAGCCTCCTAACTACTCCTAGTCATCAGCGGTCTCCATGTAGTAGTAGGCACCAGCGGTGGCATCTGGCTCCTGGGCTCCGACATTTGTTGCATCAATCGGAAAGAAAAAGAAAGGTGGAAAAGGGGGAGCAAAGCAACCGTGAGTACCCATCCAAAGTACTCGCAAGCAAGGATCCACACTACATATGCAACATTATCAAAGGAAGGCTGTATATGTGGACTGGGCTGCAGAAATGGCCAAATAGAGAGAAGGCCTAGTCATATCGAAGACTAGCGTCTTCTGGAAACCACCATCTTGCAGCAAACAGACGCCCCTGATTCAATCATACACTAATCATACACGCAAATGTGTACGATCAAGATCAGGGACTCACGGGAAGATATCACAACACAACTCTAGACAAAAATTAACATAATACAAGCTTTATATTACAAGCCAGGGGCCTCGAGGGCTCGAATACATAAGCTCAAATACACAAGAGTCAGCGGAAGCAACAATACCTGAGTACAGACATGAGTTAGACACGTTTGCCTTAAGAAGGCTAGCACAAAAGCATCTACGATCGAAAAGGCAAGGCCTCCTGCCTGGGAGCCTCCTAACTACTCCTGGTCGTCAGTGGTCTCCACGTAGTAGTAGGCAACAGCGGTGGCATCTGGCTCCTGGGCTCCGACATCTATTGCATTAATCGGAAAGAAAAAGAAAGGGGGAAATGGGGAGCAAAGCAATCGTGAGTACTCATCCAAAGTACTCGCAAGCAAGGATCTACACTACATATGCAACATTATCAAAGGAAGGCTGTATATGTGGACTGGGCTGCAGAAATGCCCGAATAGAGAGAAGGCCTAGTCCTATCGAAGACTAGCATCTTCTGGAAACCAACATCTTGCAACAAATAGGAGGGAGTAGAGTAGCATAAAGTAAAGTAGTAGTAGTGTTATCAACCTCGGCCAGAGATCCTTTCTCGACCCCCTGCGAGAAAGCAATCCCAGAGCCATACTATCCATTTCTCATCACAATCCAATTCTCATCACAAGTATCCAGTTCTAGTTGTATCGATCGGGATACAACTCCAAGTGTTTGTTACCGTAGGACAGGCTATCGATAGATGTTTTCTTCCCTACAGGGGTGCACCAACTTACCCACCATGCTCGATTAACTCCGGCCGGACACACTTTCCTGGGTCATGCCCGGCCTCGGCCAAACAATACGCCGCAACCCGACCTAGGCTTAATAGAGAGGTCAGCACGCCGGACTAAACCTATGCCCCCAGGGGTCATGGGTCATCGCCCCGGGAACTCCTACACGTTGCGTACGCGGCCGGTGAGTAGACCTAGCTACCTCCTTTAAAAAGGCAGGTGCTTACCAATCCAACCCGGCGCATGCCTCTTAGTCGCTGACGTCTATTAAGCTTTGGCTGATGCATACGATGTAGAACGCCCATACTATGCCCACGTGATGGTTAGTGCTATCAGGCCAGAGGCCCCTCGGATCAAATATCCAAATCGTAGTGGATTAGTAACGCGCGGTAACAAGTAGACACTCACGAAAGATGTGACCCCATTGCCCCGTATCGAGGACTTGCGGCAAGGGCTAAGAATGCCCGGCCACGCCTCGTAATTATCTCTCGGGCACCTTCCAGGTCAACCCGTCTCCACATCACTCGCAATTATGCTCGCGCGGGTACCCCTCAGGGTCGACCTGTCTTTAGTAACATGGTTTAGTGTAAACTCATAGTAACCATAGTAACCGTGTGTCCAAACATCAAGGGGGAAACCCGAGGAATCACCCCGAGTGAATTCCACTTGATGTAATCATCAAGGTGAATGTAAGAGGAATCACCCCCGAGGTTCACACTTGAGGGGTTGCACGACAGAGTCGTATCGAAAGTGGTTAAGGCGGAATCACCCTCGATGACCACGACCGAATAGCTACACTACAGGGTTAACATCAGAAGTGTTGTAGAGGTCTCACCCTCGTCACTTGATAGTAACCCAGCAGTGTCGAGCAACTAAGGGAAAGTGATGTGCGGTGCTGGGGCCTGGTCTTCGATCCCGTTGATCGGGTCTTCGATGATGAAGCAGGGGCAACAAGGACAAGGTGGGGGTCACTGATGGATCACTAACCAACCTATAGTAAGCAGTTTAGGATAAGCAGGTAAGGTAACAATAAGCAGGCTATACAAAAGTAGGCTATGCATCAGAATAGGAGCAATCAGTAACAATAGCAAAATCGAATGCAAGCATGAGAGAATGGAATGGGTGATATCGGGATGATCAAAGGGGGGCTTGCCTGGTTGCTCTGGCAAGGAGCGGTCGTCGTCGACGTAGTCGATCACAGGGGCAACATCGGTCTCGGGGTCTACTAGAGAGAAGAGGGAGAAGAAACAGTAAATATAAAGCAAACATAGCATCACAAAGCATAATATGGCAATATGCAGTGCCAGGTGTGATCTAACGTATGGCTACACGATATAGGCGAAGGTGGAATTCAACCGGGAATATATTCCCGGTTCCGGACCTGTGTCAGACAGATGACTGGAGGGGAATGTTCCATGTTCAGATAGTTAGAGGCATCTGACAGGCATGTGGTTAGCATATTCGGGTTCATCTCGTCGTTCTGAGCAACTTTCATGTAGAAAACATTTTCATCCGAGCTACGGTTTATTTTATACGATTTTCTAAAGTTCTAAATGATTTTCTAACTTTTCTGGTTTTAAATTTTAATTCGAAATTAAAAGAATAAAATGCTACGGGTACCTAGAGTTGTACCCAACAGAATGTATGTGTGGCTGGGAGGTGGGGTCAAAGGGGGGTCTAGTCAGCATTTGACCAGTCAACTGTTGACTGGTCAACAGGGTCAAACATGACCCACCTGCCATGGACTGGGTCAACCCAGCCATCAGTTTGACTGGTCAAACTGGACAGGGGACCCGCATGTCATTGACTGACAACTAGTTAACTAGGTTAGTTAGTTTAATTAACATATTAATTAGGTTAAGTTAATTAGGTTAATTAAATATAATTAATTAAGTTAATTTTTTTTTTTTATTTTTTATAAACGTTCTAGGGCCATGGGGCCCCCATTCCATAGGCACAAGGGGCCTTCCGGGTTAGCGGGCAGGAAGGCGATGGCGCATGGGCGGGTGCTCGCCCGCAAGGATTACAGCGGGGCGAGGCCAGTGTCCAGGGCAGCCGCGGTGGTCGGCCGGCGTGGGAGAGGCAGAGTGCGGGGCCGGTGACAAGCGGGCCCGCGAGCGGCAGAGGAACAGCCGCAGGGAGCCGGGGCGCGGCGGCGCACCAACAGCAGGGGGACGGCACTGCAGTAACAGTAGCGCAGCGGTGAGGCGTGGGCGCGCGTCGGTGACCCATGGCGCGGCCAAGCACGGACACGCGCTCGCGGGCGCGCTCAGCGGCGTCGAGCGGCAATGAGGGGCGGATGCGGGTGGTGATGGTACGGGGACAGGGGAGAGAAGAGGTCGGGGGCCTCACCGCGGGTCGTAGGGACAAGGCAAAGGGGGCAAGGAGGAGGATGGGGACGACGCGGGGCAGCTCCGACGAGGTCCAGGCGGCAGCGACGATCGGCATGGCGACGTGGTTCCAGCGACGGGATCCAGGGAGGCGCAGCATCGGGCGTACGGCGAGGGGTGTCGCTGCCCTGGGTGGCTAGTCGGGGAGGAGGTGAGGACGAGGCGGCGTCGGTGTGGTGGCGGGGCGCCGGCGTGAGGCGGGGCAGTACCGAGCGGCATCGGCATCGAGCCCCCGATCTCGATCCAGATCAGGGGGGACTGGGCGATGCGGGGGGGAGTGGGGTAGTGCGGTGGGTCGTGGGTTAGGGTTTGGCCGCCCAGGGGTTTATGGGGGAGTGGGAGGCAGCCTGGGCCGTTTGGGCCGGCCTAGAGGCTAGCTGGGCCGGTTGGCCTAGTGGGGGGGCTTTTCTTATCTTTTCTCTCTCTTTTATTTGAAACTTCTTTGTTTTCTTTTAATTTCAAAAGGCAAAACAGTTTCATAAAATACAAACCTTGAACCTAAATTATTATTATAATTTAGTCTACTGCCACAATTAGTTTGGTAGTTAAATAAATTAACTTAGCATTTTTATAAAACAAAAAGGCATTTAAGCAACGTTTTAACCATTGTTTTAATTAGTTTAGGGCATTTAAACACTTTGCAAAAAAAATGTTGGTTCACCGCCAATATTAACAAATGATTTTTTGCCACATGATGAACATTTTAGTTTTCATGTCTGACAAATATGAATTCTTGACTTCAGATTGGATTTGAATTTGAATTGTGATTTGGATCAAGTGAAGATTAGCAACAGTAATGTGGTGACATGTCACCATTAACAGGGGGTTACTGTAGCATGACACTGGGGGTGTTACAAATCTCCCCCACTACAAGAAATCTCATCCTGAGATTTAAGTGGCGAAATAAAGAGTAACTTCGGGAGAACTGGCCCATATAGGGTTAATTGTCTGATGAACAATGCATGGAATGTGACAGAAGTATCTCTCGAGTTGAAATTTAAGAAAAACATCGAGAGCAAAGTATGAAGGTACAATAAGAAGTTTCAAGCGAATGGAAAAATGATCGGTACCTGAACAGAGTATGAGAAGGGGTTCAGAGCATCGAGAATAAGTATTGCATCTGATAGCAGAACATATCACAATAAGGTGGCTCGTGAATTACATACGAAGCCAAGCATGAGGATCAATTTTGGAAGACAGGGATGTACAGGAGGGTCAGGTTTCGATCCTGTGGAACTGTGGGTTATGGGACCACCATGTGAGTTAAAAGTCGAAAGGGCACTAACATCTTGCACGGTCATGATAGCAAGTCATGTCAGAGGAAAACCTGTCAGTTATGGTGGCAACAACGTTGGTACCAAGGGAGAGGGATGAAGAGAACCATTTTCCTGCTCGTTGAAACGAGGTGGACCAGTAGGCAAAGTTCTCGTCCATCGGTGGTTACCAGAATGTCACCAACATTAGTAACAGGGTCGTACTGACCGGATTGTACGTTGAGGCGTTTTTATAAGCAGGGAATTATTTCTTCTTTTATCATATAGATCAAAAGAAAGACTAACAAACCAATGGAAAGGAAAGGGTGATTATCAGGATTAATCACATCAAAGGAAAGGAAAAATGTGTTTGCACACAAGAATTTAGGGTATATCTTTCCCAAGGAATGGCGGGGCATGATATACATGATAGGACAGCAAGTTCAAAAGCATTTAGATAAAGGGGGCGATGGAAGAATCATGATATTACCCATACAACTATGTTTGGATAATTGATCAAGGTACAAGTAGCGTTGCGTTTCCACTGTTCTCAATGATATTCGGAATACCATAGTCATGCTCTGAGGTAGCGATAACACGGTGTTTCAAGTAAGGGTTGGATCGAAGGATCACAAGAGATACAAAGGAACACTTCCAAGATTATCTTGGAACGTAAGGATTAACCAAACACAACCGGGTCTGTGTTGGTAGAAAGTCAAGGATGACATCGATGATATCACAAATTATCGAGGGGCAGGGATGGTATTTCTCTCATGATTTCGATTGATATCCTGGAAGAGCTTAGAATATGGGAAATCGCTTAATTTATGATGGAGCCAAGAGTTTTTTGAAACACGGATATGACACAAACTCGGAATCAAGCTTGTTGTGCGAGGTGAAATGATAAGATGAGGAAGATCGACATAAGCTTAGCTCATCATCGGAAGTTGCGCTCCGGGAAGAAGAACCAGGTAGCACAATTAAAATTTGGCATGATAATGATATAGCCGACCAGGCTAGGAATGACTTGAAGGATTATTAAACTCGTAAGCAATTACTTAGAGTTATTGAATCAGAGTGCAGAATCGATTCACTTATCGATGTTCTCAGTTGACAAACAAACCAGAACCCTTGAAGTGACAAAGACAGGGTAAGGTAGTACTCCATCAAAAGTTCATAAGATGTAGTGCAATGGCATGATATCCTCGAGATACCACGGGTAATACTCGAAGGTAGATCATAAAAGAGGTTGGGCAGGCATATTGACCTACAGAAGACAAGTGATTTAACTTGTCCAAGAAATGGGACCAAAGAAGAACAATCATGGTCGGAACCACGATTGCGAAGGATCAATTCACCGATACCAGATGAACTTATAACAAGGGGTAATTATTTTTACGAGCAGCTTCCATGATAAGATCTACATCAGGTCCATGGGCATGAACACAAAGGTTCAAGGTCGACTCCCACTTCTTCAATGCATAACCTTTCATTCACTCCTCGTTTTCAAAGAAATTGTAGTGCGAAAGATTTATCTGGTGAAGCACCAGAAGAGTATGACTCACATCTCGTTCGAGTTCACATGGATTAGGGAAGTCATAGGTTCAAACCATAGGGGCATCTTAGGAACATATACCACAAACTTCAAGAGTAAATAACACAAGCTCGAAAGCCGAGCATGGTTAGCCAAATCAGAGAATACAATTTACCAAGGGCATTATATATCATGGGAAGAACTCAAAAGGTGATTGAATATGAAGGACATTGTCGGATAATAATCCAACAATGGATCTGGCGACCCACAATGGAGCTGAGGTGAGTATCGGTACTCAATCAGAGGAAGAAAGAATGCAAAGGCATCGAATTATAGAAATATCTAGATAATTCCAAAGCTTAAATACAAAAGAATTATGATTTCCAAATCAAGGGATCAGAAGCAAACACTCTGATTAAGGATGGATAAATTGAATAGACTTAGGGTACAATCAATGGTAATTTGATTGGTCGAGAATCAGCTCATGTCCGGAGTGACATCTGAGCCAAAGGGGTGAATTATAGTTTCAAATGATGATTGCGAGCATTCATAAATATATCGAATCAAAGGCTCAAAATGACGATGACAAAAGGATGCTCATGAATATTGCCAGACATATGAAAAGTATCCATAATTCAAGCAGACAAGTAATTGCAGAGCAATAGTTGGAGAGGATTATCGGAAGATCGGGTAGTATTTCAAAGTATCTTGTGAAACACAAGAATAAATGGGGATGAGCAGTGTCAGGACCCCGACTCGATGTCACATCGATCTAGCCGGTAACACCTCATATCACTTTGCGGCCTCACGCACGGTATCCCCACGGGTGTCGCCTTACCTTTGCCCGGGACCGTTTGCGCCTTTTGGCTCACGTATATGATAGTGTCGCTAGCATCCATATGATAAAGAGCCCGGGCTGACATGACTAGTCGTAAACCCAAAGTGGCACAGACTTACAGGGACAGGCATCCATGACCCAGCTTCGAACGTGTCGGTCATCAGCAAGTGGGTCCGGGCTGTAGCACTGGGCTAGCAGGACTCCGGTAAACCGGGCTGTAGCGGGCTAACAGGACTCCGGTACTCAAAGCGTGACATTTCCCCGAAGGGACAGACACAGGAACGAAGAAGGACACATGCCGGCCAGCCTAAGTGTTCCGGAGCAGTAGCAAGCTACCATGGCTCAGTGAAACACTAGGAGACATTTCCCGGTAAGAGAGGCTACTAAAGATAAACAACTAGATGGTCAGATCCCACACATACCAGGCATTTCAATAACATACACACAATATGCTCGATATGTGCAATACAACATGGCATCACAAAATGACTCTACGACTCAAGTAATTTATTCAATAGGCTCCGAGGAGCGAGATATTACAAACATAGGTCTCATGACCCAACATTCAGAGTATACAAGTCAAAGCACAAGCGGAAACTATCATGTCTGAGTACAGACCACTATAAATGAAAAAGGCTGAGAAGCCTGACTATCTGCCAGATACTGCCGAGGGCACAAGATCGTAGCTGAGGTAACAAGCTAAACGTCGAAGTCCACGCGAAACTACTAGCGAGACCGAAGTCTCTCTGCAAAAACATAAATAGGCAAACGTGAGTACAAATGTACCCAGCAAGACTTACATCAGAACTATCTACATATGCATCATTATCAACAAAGGGGATGGTGGGGTTTAACTGCAGCAAGCCAGCTTTGACTCGGTGGCTATCCTGAACTACGACTGCGAGTAACTCTTTTGAGGTGGCGCACACGAGTCCACATATTCACCATATCAATACACCACTATGGAACCGCTCCCGTCTCCCTACGAGAACGCCATCCATAGCACTCACGCTTATCTTGCGTATTTTAGAGTATCCACTTTCACTTGTCTATGAACTGATATAAGCAACCCAGAAGTCCTTTTCCGCGGACACGGCTATTCGAATAGATGATGTTAACCCTGCAGGGGTGTACTTCTTCACACACGCTCTCACCACTTACCGCCGTTTACACGACATGTACTCGGCAACCTTCAAGCGGAAGCCCAACGTGGGTGTCGGCCACGGCCTGCCTAAATACTCAAGTCTCTAGTCCAGGTTTATCGCCTATTCGGGTTCCATCCATGAGGAGATCCGGCCGGAGTTTCGCTCACAGCCCCAAACGATGTGTACAGGGTTCCGTGACACCAAATGGGTGCCCGGTTTACCCGGCCACGTGCCTACCGCATCACAGCCCACCCCTACGGTCAGCGCTGCGCACGGCCTCCAGCATACTACAAACACCAGAAACTACTTGCAACTCCTGGACAGAGGACAAGGGTGATCAAGAAGCCGAGAGGGTCCATTGGTTTCGGGCCCAATGCGTGGTAGTAGCTGAATCATGGATCACAAACACAGAACTCAGTTCCTGAGGACGGCTGCAATGAGACAACCCACCATGTACTCCTACATGGCCTCTCACCGCTACCTTTACCAAATCGTGTTCACACGCTTAGCTCACACACCGTAGGACATGTTCACACACCCCTGATTCATCCCGGATGAATCAGACCTGACTCAACTCTAAGCGATAGCAGGCATGACAAACAAACATGAACGAGTAGGCACATCAGGGCTCAAACAACTCCTACTCATGCTAGTGGGTTTCATCTATTTACTGTGGCAATGACAGGTCATGCAAAGGATAAAGGGGTTCAGCTACCGCAGCAAGTAACAGATAAATCGGTGTTGTCCTAATGCATTAAAAGAGATCAGGAGCGAGAGAGTAGGATTGTATCGGAATGAACAAGGGGGTTTTGCTTGCCTGGCACTTCTGAAGATAGCATTGAGTCTTCATCAGTGTCAACGATCACATCGTCGATACAACGTCTACCGAGGGGGAACAACACCGGCAAACACAGAAGAAACACAATCAATGCAATGCACAATATGATGCATGCTATGACATGGCAATATGAATGTGTTTTGGGCTAATGCAACTAGCAACAGATTAAATGAAGTTGGTTTGAATACAAGATTCAAATTCAAACTCCATATGTGATTATTCAAATGCCATTTATATGATTTGTGCTAAACAGCAGCTATAAGTTGTTCTAACATGCATGAAAATGGTACAAATGGATTCCTTGAATTTTTCTGATAATTTTTCATATATAATTTATTTAATTTGGAGTTACGGTTAATTTTCTATGATTTATTGAAGTTTTAGTTATTTTCTGGAATTTCAGAATTAAGTTAAATCCAGAAAATGAGTTATGACATCAGCACTGCGTCATGCTTGCATCAGCGAGTTAACAGGGCTGCCCCGGGTCAAACCTGACGTGTGGGGTCCACACGTCAGTGACACAGGGACTAATCCCGCGTTGACCCGGGCTGGTTAGCTTTGACTAAGCCCTGGGGCCCACTTGTCAGCGTCAGTAGGTGGGGGGGTTAGTGACTAATTAACTAAGCCACGTCGACTTCGCCGGAGTTCGGCCGGCGACGACCAAAACTGCGGCGGGAGCTCGCCGGACTTGAGCTACAGGCGGCGGCTGGACTCGCGGAGACCACCGGGGCGTAGCCCGTGCTCTTCCGCATCCAACGGAGCAGGAAGGAGCGGACGGGGTGCGCTGTACTCGCCGGAGTCGAGCTCGCGGCGGCGGCCGGAGCTCGGGCAACAGCGGAGATGGCGCTATGGTGCATGGGAGGAGGGGCTGGTGGGCGCTACGGGCTCCTGGGAGTTCTCTGAGCACA
>NC_041389.1:430042841-430058567 GCF_002162155.2 Triticum dicoccoides
GGGGGGGAAGCAGGAGGTGGCCGGGGCAGCGTCGGCGAGCGCCACGCCTCGCCTCTGCTCGTCCTCCTGGCAGAGGAGGAAGAGGACAAAGGAGGAGGAGGTGGGCTGGGCCGGCTGGGGAGCTGGGCCGGCTCTGGTGGGCTGCACGGTGAGGCCAGGTAAGCTCTGTTCTTTTTTTATTTTTTTCCTGTTCTGTTTGTTTTATTTAATATCTTTTGCCACTGTTTTCAATTCCAAAATAATTTCATACAGTGCCAAAACATTCTGAAATATTTTATGTTACCTCTCTGGACTATTCCAAAAGTACATAAAACATTTCAAAGCATTTGAAAATATATTCATTATATATTATGAATATATCCCCAAATTCAAATAGATTATTGATTTAAATTCAGAGACCAAATAATTCCTTAAAAATATTCCAGAATTTTGGTTTGATATATAACTCTTGCCAAAATTCACAAAACTATTTTTAGGGCATTTTGGATTCACAGAATGCAATTTAAAGGGTGCTTGCCTTCTTTTAATTAGGGTTTTGAGGCTTCTGAATTCCTCAGTTCAAATTTCATTTAAATTTAAACATGATGCAGCAACCAAGCTAGTCCATGGCCAGGGTAAAGCTAGGGATGTGACAACTCACCCCCACTAAACAAGAATCTCGTCTCGAGATTCAAGCGTAGGGTAAGGTGAAGGTAACGCGGACTAGTATAATCTTCACGATCCAGGGTGCACTTCATAGAAACGTTGATTCGAACACCATCTTTGTCTTGTCGTCTTGCTCTGAGAACTCCAACTAACATGACAATGAGAGGAAAGGAAAGATCCTAAAAGAATGGTTCTTCTCGAAGGTCGAACAACTCAGGATTAACTCGCGGAATGAGACATAGCAACATCTCTCGGTTGAGACACGAGATACACATCAAGAGGGGTGGAAAGAAACGGATGACGAAGGTTCACTAGGTAGACAACAATTCCACACCTAGGAAGGTGGTAAACGATTGTCAACGTAGCGAGGAGTTGAGTTGCCATGATACCACGACGAAACATCCTGGAGGAGGGTGATTCGTAGATTATTATCTTAAGTGGCAAAAAGAATTACTTTTGATATAGAGATCATTGAGACTCTCTATATCAGCCTAAGGCAAATCACAGCAATCGTTTGGAGGGGGTCGGTAGAATGGCATACTCAAACTTGGATGATGTGGATTACCTTGTTGAAGACAACGTAATGGATGAATTTTGCTTATCACCGGAAATGGAAGAGACCCATGGTAGAATGGCACATTGGCGGTGCAAGCTGGGAACAAAATGCAAATGCTGGGAATGATTCTGGTAACTGGGGAAGAACCCAACAATAGAAAGTGAATTCACCGTTTGAAAAGATCATAGCATTGCCGAGGAAACTGAGAGCAAACCCAGCTAGTGCCGATGATAACACATAGCGCTTGTGCGTGCTCTCAAGAACTTGAGCATTTCCACAATCATCAAGGTTTTACCAACATCCGTGTCAAGGGTCCGGTAACACAACTTACTACCATGATGAATGGTGATGGAGGATGCAGATGCAAAGGAAGATAACACCTTCTCAAATTTCACCCTTGGCGGGGCCAAGGAAATAAAATCTGGATGATCGACCGAGAGACATTTAGCACTCCGCTTCTAATGTTCTCCTTGATGTGCTAGCGTAATCCACCCATAGATATGGGTTGATATCTAGAACATCAAGTAAAAGGTCGGACTTCGGGAGCAATAGAATCCATACGGAACTACGAAATCCTTATGGGGAGGTGGCCAACTTCCTCAAACAAGATACTACAATGATAGGTCTTCCGGCTGGGTGTGTTGGCCACAACATCCACTTTACCGGTTATCGGGGGACCAATATTATAGTTCTTGGGAAATGTTCCAACCATCATATCTGCCTCAGATTCAGATCTGGTTGGTGTCAGGATATTCCAGACTCATCGAGTCTAGGAAGGAAAACGAAAGTTTGCAACACAAATCGACGAGATGACGTTGCGAGATTCTCGGGAAATGAACTACGATAGTAAGCTCCAAAACATGAGCTGGTTCTGCTACAAACATGTGAACACGTTGTCCCAGACAAGCATGGCCACGTGGTAGTCTTATAATAAAACACTACCGAGTTCAGGAGGGGAACCATCATCGAGGATATCAAAATCCTTGCATAAGGTATACTCTTAAGAAGGAACTTCTTCTCCTTGAACAAATCAATCAGTGGCTTGGTGTGCTAGGGATACATATAGATTGAAGGTTGCAAGTCTTCAAACCACAGAATTCTTCGCACGTGTGCATGACTGACTTGCGATGATTCCAGAGGAAGCAACATTGACTTTCTCGAGTCCACGGCGGCAACTTGCATCATATGCACATGAATTAAAGGAAGTCACTACCTTCATCCAAACATATGCTTCATGAGCTAGCATGAACAAATGCTTTCAAAAGTTTCCAACACTAGCTTAATGTTCAACAAAATTATGGAGGAGATAAAGATGTTGTCAATGGGCTCAACAACAATTCATCTAGGTTTCCTTTTAAAAGGAATTCCATAGTTAAGTGAACAAGTGATAGCATTGGTCAGACCAAAGATATAATGGTGTATGCTCGAGGGGTCAACCACGAGTAAGACAACATTACGAGCATCGTTGGTACTGATTTGATTTGACGATAGCCCACACTCAAGTCAAAGGATTGATAAGACAATAGGTCTAGCAACTGATCACAAGGACCAATCGATGAAGATATCATCTTTCTTCAACACACACTACACAAGAATATCCCTTTGGAACGAACTAAGTCAGGCAAGCTTTTATCTTCCAACTCTCCAAGTTGTTGTCTAGCTTAACCAACTAGCTCAGGGATATCTAACATCGATTCTTGGAGAGAAGGTGGTTCACAAGAAAACAACTTGATCACGAACTCAACATAGCGGTCAGGTGACAACCCGGTAACACCTCCAAGAAGATATTTGGAAAGTCACGAACCACCGGTATGTTACTAAGCTCGAGAACAATCTTGCTTTTGAGGGCAAGACGATATGATCAAATGAGTGAGGACTTGACAAGATCCTAACTCATCAATCGAAGGGTGCACCGAAATAAGGACTAGGTAGCACGATCAGTCTTAGAAGGATGATTCGAAAACCAACATACTAAGAATGAAATTATTATCCTTTAACTACCAAGCAACAGAGTTGCTAGCAGTATTGATTTCACACATCACAATTCATTTGCCGGTATTCCGGTTGCATCAACACGAGGGCCGAGGAATGAACAGTGATGGCAAGAAGTGTCACTGTACCAAGAGTTCATGGGATGGTGTGCAATTCCTATAACAATCTCGATATAAAATATGTAATACTCCAAGGTAGAGCAGAACCAAAAGCTGGATTGGCATTTGATCTGCGGAATACAACTACTTTGACCCAATCCTAGATATGGAAGAGGTACTGGAGTTTGTTTCTCCTAGTCATTCCGGAATAGAATGGCTTGACAGACCACAAGAGTCATAGGCATCGATGAACGAACGCACGCATACTCTTGACTATCAATTGATAGACGAGGGTCAGAATGCAACTAAAGAGAACAACTCAAAGGAACATATAATTTTCTGAGTTGTGGATGCATAGATTAGTATGTCGAACCAAGTTCAACATATTTCTTCCGGATAACCCATGCAGAAAGGTAGAACTGGTAGAGTCACGATTTATGAATGGAGAACTCCTCAAGAGTACTCTAATTGTGATTTTTTTTTTGATCCAATAAACATCTGCCATAAGTAGTTCATGGTATTTGGAAGAAGAAGATACCACGGACTTCAAGAACTATCGCAAAGGTTACTAATATCCTAAAGGCACTAGCAATTACTATCAACACGAAGTAGGTAGAGTGAATCTCGGGTTCAGAACCCAGGAGTAGAATACCTACTACTAAGTAGCATCACGGGATGCTTCCGAGAATAAAGGCCAGAATCTTCACACTAGGACACAAATCATGGCTAGACCACTAGATGATCCCCTAAGCACTTAGGGTCATAATAATAATTCCAACATATATGTCGAGGCAATAATTACCTCAACACACCGATTAGTGTGGTTAATCTGGCCCATGGGAACATCGGAAACAGAAGGAAGGGATTTGCAAATGCATCGGACTATTTAGAAACCTGGGATGACTCGGACAGCATAACGGCTATAATTGCTCAAAAAGATTTGAGATAATCACAAAAATGGTGGCATAACCACTCAGAAGCACAATATCAAGGTTCCGAGATCAACAATTAACATACGGAAGTAGTAGGAACTGAACTGAGACTTAAATCCAACAATCTTATAAGTCTACTGATTAGTAACACGTGATCCTAATAGAAAGAAGAGATAGCCTAGTTCTTAATCCCCGCAGGAAAGATAAGATGACTCAGATCAGAAGGGCATGAGGTATAAGGAGTAAAAGGAGCCTTACGTTCCATCCCACAATCAATTCCCTTATATAACTAAAGAATTTCTAGACTCAACTTCGACCAGTTTGGCTTGGTAATCCTACAGGCAGTCAAGCTCTGATACCAACGCTGTCAGGACCCCGACTCGATGTCACATCGATCTAGCCGGTAACACCTCATATCACTTTGCGGCCTCACGCACGGTATCCCCACGGGTGTCGCCTTACCTTTGCCCGGGACCGTTTGCGCCTTTTGGCTCACGTATATGATAGTGTCGCTAGCATCCATATGATAAAGAGCCCGGGCTGACATGACTAGTCGTAAACCCAAAGTGGCACAGACTTACAGGGACAGGCATCCATGACCCAGCTTCGAACGTGTCAGTCATCAGCAAGTGGGTCCGGGCAGTAGCACTGGGCTAGCAGGACTCCGGTAAACCGGGCTGTAGCGGGCTAACAGGACTCCGGTACTCAAAGCGTGACATTTCCCCGAAGGGACAGACACAGGAACGAAGAAGGACACATGCCGGCCAGCCTAAGTGTTCCGGAGCAGTAGCAAGCTACCATGGCTCGGTGGAAACACTAGGAGACATTTCCTCGTAAGAGAGGCTACTAAAGATAAACAACTAGATGGTCAGATCCCACACATACCAAGCATTTCAATAACATACACACAATATGCTCGATATGTGCAAATACAACATGGCATCACAACATGACTCTATGACTCAAGTAATCTATGCAATAGGCTCCGAGGAGCGAGATATTACAATCATGGGTCTCATGACCCAACAATCAGAGCATACAAGTCAAAACACAAGCGGAAGCTATCATGTCTGAGTACAGACATCTATAAATGAAAAAGGCTGAGAAGCCTGACTATATATCAGATCCTGCCGAGGGCACAAGATCGTAGCTGAGGTAACAAGCTAAACGTCGAAGACCACGCGGAAATACTAGTGAGACTGAAGTCTCTCTGCAAAAACATAAAATAGGAAAACGTGAGTACAAATGTACCCAGCAAGACTTACATCAGAACTATCTACATATGCATCATTATCAACAAAGGGATGGTGGGGGTTAACTGCAGCAAGCCAGCTTTGACTCGGTGGCTATCCTAAACTACGACTGCAATGTAACTCTTTGAGGTGGCGCACACGAGTCCACATATTCACCATATCAATACACCACTATGGAACCGCTCCCGTCTCCCTACGAGAACGCCATCCATAGCACTCACGCTTATCTTGCGTATTTTAGAGTATCCAGTTTCACTTGTCTATGAACTGATATAAGCAACCCAGAAGTCCTTTTCCGCGGACACGGCTATTCGAATAGATGATGTTAACCCTGCAGGGGTGTACTTCTTCACACACGCTCTCACCACTTACCGCCGTTTACACGACATGTACTCGGCAACCTTCAAGCGGAAGCCCAACGTGGGTGTCGGCCACGGCCTGCCTAAATACTCAAGTCTCTAGTCCAGGTTTATCGCCTATTCGGGTTCCATCCATGAGGAGATCCGGCCGGAGTTTCGCTCACAGCCCCAAACGATGTGTACAGGGTTCCGTGACACCAAACGGGTGCCCGGTTTACCCGGCCACGTGCCTACCGCATCACAGCCCACCCCTACGGTCAGCGCTGCGCACGGCCTCCAGCATACTACAAACACCAGAAACTACTTGCAACTCCTGGACAGAGGACAAGGGTGATCAAGAAGCCGAGAGGGTCCATTGGTTTCGGGCCCAATGCGTGGTAGTAGCTGAATCATGGATCACAAACACAGAACTCAGTTCCTGAGGACGGCTGCAATGAGACAACCCACCATGTACTCCTACATGGCCTCTCACCGCTACCTTTACCAAATCGTGTTCACACGCTTAGCTCACACACCGTAGGACATGTTCACACACCCCTGATTCATCCCCGATGAATCAGACCTGACTCAACTCTAAGCGATAGCAGGCATGACAAACAAACATGAATGAGTAGGCACATCAGGGCTCAAACAACTCCTACTCATGCTAGTGGGTTTCATCTATTTACTGTGGCAATGACAGGTCATGCAAAGGATAAAGGGGTTCAGCTACCGCAGCAAGTAACAGATGAATCGGTGTTGTCCTAATGCATTAAAAGAGAGCAGGAGCGAGAGAGTAGGATTGTATCGGAATGAACAAGGGGGTTTTGCTTGCCTGGCACTTCTGAAGATAACATTGAGTCTTCATCAGTGTCAACGATCACATCATCGGTATCACGTCTATCGAGAGGGGACAAATACCGGCAACACAGAAGGGAACACAATCAATGCAATGCACAATATGATGCATGATCATGACATGGCAATATGAATGTGTTTTGAGCTAATGCAACTAGCAATAGATTAAATGAAGTTGGTTTGAATACAAGATTCAAATTCAAACTCCATATGTGATTATTTAAATGCCCTTTACTTCATTTGCCCTAAACAGTAGTGATAAGTTGTTCTAACATGCATGAAAATGGTACAGATGGATTCCTTGAATTTTTCTGATAATTTTTCATATATAATTTATTTAATTTGGAGTTACGGTTAATTTTCTATGATTTATTGAAGTTTTAGTTATTTTCTGGAATTTCAGAATTAAGTTAAATCCAGAAAATGAGTTATGACATCAGCACTGCGTCATGCTTGCATCAGCAAGTCAACAGGGCTGCCCCGGGTCAAACCTGACCAGTGGGTCCCATCCGTCAGTGACTAACCTAACTAATCTAATTTAGTTAGTGGCCTGGGGCCCATTGTTAGTGTCTATTAAACTAACTAATATTTAGTTAACACTAATCCTAGCCTAATTAGCCGGGCGGGTCCGCAGGTCAGTGAGAGAGAGGGGGGGGGGTCAAACCTGGCAGTGGGGTCAACCCACGCCGGTCATCGGGTCAGCGGTCGCCGGCGTTTAGCCGCCGGCGAGTCCAGACGCGGCGGAGGGCTCGGAAACGAGCCACATGGCATCGTTTCGGCCGTGGTTTGTTGCATTCGAACGCGCGCAGTGGCGCGCATCTAGTGGTGGCGGTGACAGGTGCTGGGGTGGCCGGAAAAGTGGTCGGCGACGAGGTTTGGCGGCGGCAGCAGCTCGGGCAATCCTGGGGTCGGGGTTAGGGAGCACGGCAGGAGGAGCTGGGGCGTGCTACGGACTCCCGAGATCACGGTGAGCACGACCGTGGCCTCGGATACGAGCTGGGGTGGCTGTGGCCACGGCCACGCCATGGCCGGCGGCGAGAGATTCTCGGGCAAAGTGGTGGGGCTAGCTAGAGAGGGAGGTGGGGCACGGGAAGAGGGGAAATCAGCACAGGAGCTCACAGCGGGTGCAGTGGTGGCCTCCGCGAGCTCGGGGAGGCACCGGAGCCGACGAATTTGACGAAGACGGCCGGCGGGTCCGAGGTAGAAGACGACGTCGATGGCGGCGATGCGGCACGTCCGGGGCCTCGTGGCTCGTTGAGGAGGTAGAGGGAGGACCGGCGGAGCTTCCTGGGGCGTCGGTGAGGCTAGGGGTGGCCGGTGGCCATGGGTACGGCGACGATGGCGGCGAGCTCCGCTCGGTGGTGTGCGCGGGAGGGAAGCAGAGGAGGGAACGGGGTCCAGGGGAAGAGAGGGAGGGCTGGACGGCTCCGGGCGGCTGCGTGGCGTCTCCACGCATGGATAGGCTCGAAGGGGGAGGCCTCCAGCGCGAAGCAGGAGGTGGCCGGCGCTCTTCGGGCACGCGCCACGCCTCGCCTCTGCCTTCTGGTAGAGGAAGAAGAGGACAAGGGGGGGAAGGTGGGCTGGGCCGCGCTGGTGGGGGAGCTGGGCCAGCTCTGGTGGGCTGCACGGTGAGGCCAGGTAAGCTCTGTTCTTTTTTTATTTTTTTCCTGTTCTGTTTGTTTTATTTAATATCTTTTGCCACTGTTTTCAATTCCAAAATAATTTCATACAGTGCCAAAACATTCTGAAATATTTTATGTTACCTCTCTGGACTATTCCAAAAGTACATAAAACATTTCAAAGCATTTGAAAATATATTCATTATATATTATGAATATATCCCCAAATTCAAATAGATTATTGATTTAAATTCAGAGACCAAATAATTCCTTAAAAATATTCCAGAATTTTGGTTTGATATATAACTCTTGCCAAAATTCACAAAACTATTTTTAGGGCATTTTGGATTCACAGAATGCAATTTAAAGGGTGCTTGCCCTTCTTTTAATTAGGGTTTTGAGGCTTCTGAATTCCTCAGTTCAAATTTCATTTAAATTTAAACATGATGCAGCAACCAAGCTAGTCCATGGCCAGGGTAAAGCTAGGGATGTGACAAGCAGATACTCGGTAAGTGCAAGGAATTATCCGTAGGGGTATTCGTGTGGTAAAGAACTGCAAGGCAGTAAGCTCAAAGGATTCTCGGGGCAACATAGAGTATTTCGGGGCACCTATAATAATAAGAGCATCAGGGAATGATTGTATGAATGGCAAGTGTATGTAGTTATCCATAAGGATATATCGGTTGTAGGGAATTACAAAAGCGATCGGTACAAGTTTCGAGAGAAAATCGTAGAGTATTTTCGGAATCTTCTGGTGTAGCAGGCGATCATCTATAATAAGGGGCTCTCTGGGAGGAATTATTTACGAGAACCTAGAGTTAGAGTTAGCAAAATCATTTAACCCGAATAGAAGAGAGACCAGAGTCCCAGAGTAAAGATCGAGAATTAAAAGATCCTAACACCACCCAATGGCAACATGGGCTTGTAAGCCACACAACCATGTTAGTAAAAAAATTTGTAGTGACTAGACTCAACTTCGGCCAATGAGTTGGAAAGGGGGATACCTACAGGCAGTCGGCTTTGATACCAACTTGTGAAGTCCCTGATCTTGATCATACACATTTGCGTGTATGATTAGTGTACGATTGAATCGGGGGCGTCACAATAACCTAGTGCAAATAATTTTACACTAGAAATGAACTAGCTCTATAACCTAGTACACATAATTTTACACAAGCATTATACTAGGTCTATAACCTAGTACAATTCATTTTACACTGGAGTTGAACTAGCCCTATGACCTAGTACACACAATTTAAGACTGGAGTTGAACTAGCTCTATAACCTAGTACAAATAATTTTAAACTAGAGTTGAACTAGCTCTATAACTTAGTACAAATAATTTTAGACTAGAGTTGAACTTGCTCTATAACCTTATACAAATAATTTTACACTAGAGTTGAACTAGCTCTATAACCTAGTAAAAATCCTTTTACAATATAGTTGAACTAGCTCTATAACCTAGTACAAACAATTTTACACTAGAATTAAACTAGCTCAATAACCTAGTACAAATAATTTTACACTAGAGTTGAACTAGCTCTATAACCTAGTACAAATAATTTTACACTAGAAATGAACTAGCTCTATAATCTAGTACACATAATTTTACACTAGCATTGTACTAGGGCTATAACCTAGTACAAATCATTTTACACTATAGTAGAACTATCTCTATAACCTAGTACAAATAATTTTACACTAGAACTGAACTAGCTCTATAACCTAGTGCAAATCATTTTACACTAGAGTAGAACTAGCTCTATAAACTATTACAAATAATTTTAGACTAGAGTTGAACTTGCTCTATAACATATTACAAACAGTTTTACACTAGAGTTGAACTAGCTCTATAACCTAGTTCAAATAATTATACACTAGAGTTGAACTTGCTCTATATACTACTACAAGTAATTTCACACTATTGTTGAACTACCTTTATAACCTAAGACAAATATTTTTACACTAGAGTTTAACTAGCTCTATAACCTAGTGTAAATAGTTTTACGCTAGAGTTAAACTAGCTCCAAAACCTAGTACACATAATTTTACACTAGAGTTGAACTAGGGCTATAAGCTAGTAAAATTATTTTACACTATAGTTGAACTAACTTTATAACCTAGTACAAATAATTTTACATTAAAATTGAACTAGCTCTATAACCTAGTACAAATAATTTTACACTAGAGTTGAACTAGCTCTATAAACTAGTACAAATAATTTTAAACTAGAGTTGAACTTGCTCTATAACCTAGTACAAGTAATTTTACACTAGTGTTGAACTAGCTCGATAACCTTGGATAAAAATTTTTACACTAGAGTTGAGCTATGTCTATAACCTAGTTCAAATAATTTTACATTTGATTTGAACTAGCTCTATAACCTTGTACAAGGAATTTTAGACTATAATTTAACCAGCTCTATAACCTAATACTAACAGTTTTACACTATAGTTGAACTAGCTCTAAAAACTAGTACAAATAATTTTACAGTAGTATTAAACTAGCTCTATAATATAGTATAGATAATTTTACACTAGAGTTGAACTAGCTCTAGAATCTAGTTGGAATAATTTTAGACTATAGGTTAACTAGTTTATAACTTTGTACATATAATTTTTCACTAGAGCTGAACTAGATCTATAACCTAGTACAAATAATTTGAGAATAGATTTGAACTAGCTCTATAACCTAGTACAAATAATTTTACACTAGAGTTGAACTAGCTCTATAACCTAGTACAAATAATTTTAAGCTAGCGTTGAACTAGGTTTATAACCTAGTACAAATAATTTTACACTATAGTTGAACTAGCTCTATAAATTAGTACAAATAATTTTACACTAGAATTGAACTAGCTCTATAACATGGTACAAATCATTTTATATTAGAGTAGAACTTCCTCGATGACCTAGTACATACAATTTTAGACTAGAGTTGAACTAGCACTATAACCTAGTGTAAAAAAAAATCGATAGAGTTGAACTAGCTCCAAAACCTAGTACACATAATTTTACAATAGAGTTTAACTAGGGCTATAAGCTAGTACAAATAATTTTACACTATAGTTGAAACTAACTTTATAACCTAGTACAATTAATTTTACATTAAAATTGAACTAGCTCAATAACCTAGTACAAATCATTTTACACTAGAGTTGAACTAGCTCTATAAACTAGTACAAATAATTTTAAACTAGAGTTGAACTTGCTCTATAACCTAGTACAAGTAATTTTACACTAGTGTTGAACTAGCTCGATAACCTTGGATAAATAATTTTACACTAGAGTTGAGCTATGTCTATAACCTAGTTCAAATAATTTGATATTTGATTTGAACTAGCTCTATAACCTTGTACAAGGAATTTTAGACTATAATTTAACCAGCTCTATAACCTAATACTAACAGTTTTACACTATAGTTGAACTAGCTCTAAAAACTAGTACAAATAATTTTACAGTAGTATTAAACTAGCTCTATAATATAGTATAGATAATTTTACACTAGAGTTGAACTAGATCTAGAATCTAGTTGGAATAATTTTAGACTATAGGTTAACTAGTTTATAACTTTGTACATATAATTTTTCACTAGAGCTGAACTAGATCTATAACCTAGTACAAATAATTTGAGAATAGATTTGAACTAGCTCTATAACCTAGTACAAATAATTTTACACTAGAGTTGAACTAGCTCTATAGCCTAGTACAAATAATTTTACACTAGAGTTGAACTAGCTCTATAACCTAGTACAAATAATTTTAAACTAGCGTTGAACTAGGTTTATAACCTAGTACAAATAATTTTACACTATAGTTGAACTAGCTCTATAAATTAGTACAAATAATTTTACACTAGAATTGAACTAGCTCTATAACATGGTACAAATCATTTTATATTAGAGTAGAACTTGCTCGATGACCTAGTACATACAATTTTAGACTAGAGTTAAACTAGCACTATAACCTAGTGTAAAAAAATTCGATAGAGTTGAACTAGCTCCAAAACCTAGTACACATAATTTTACAATAGAGTTTAACTATGGCTATAAGCTAGTACAAATAATTTTACACTATAGTTGAAACTAACTTTATAAACTAGTACAATTAATTTTACATTAAAATTGAACTAGCTCAATAACCTAGTACACATCATTTTACACTAGAGTTGAACTAGCTCTATAAACTAGTACAAATAATTTTAAACTAGAGTTAAACTTGCTCTATAACCTAGTACAAGTAATTTTACACTAGTGTTGAACTAGCTCGATAACCTTGGATAAATAATTTTACACTAGAGTTGAGCTATGTCTATAACCTAGTTCAAATAATTTTACACTTGATTTGAACTAGCTCTATAACCTAGTACAAGGAATTTTAGACTAGAACTGAACTAGCTCTATAACCTAATACTAACAGTTTCACACTATAGTGAACTAGCTCTAAAAACTACTACAAATAATTTTTACACTAGTATTGAACTAGCTCTATAACCTAGTACAAATAATTTTACACTAGAGTTGAACTAGCTCTAGAATCTAGTTCGAATAATTTTACACTACAGGTTAACTAGTTTATAACTTTGTACATATAATTTTTCACTAGAGCTGAACTAGATCTATAACCAAGTACAAATAATTTGAGAATAGATTTGAACTAGCTCTATAACCTAGTACAAATAATTTTACACTAGAGTTGAACTAGCTCTATAACCTAGTACAAATAATTTTACACTAGAGTTGAACTAGCTCTATAACCTAGTACAAATAATTTTAAACTAGCGTTGAACTAGGTCTATAACCTAGTACAAATAATTTTACACTATAGTTGAACTAGCTCTATAAATTAGTACAAATAATTTTACACTAGAATTGAACTAGCTCTATAACATGGTACAAATCATTTTATATTAGAGTAGAACTTCCTCGATGACCTAGTACATACAATTTTAGACTAGAGTTGAACTAGCACTATAACCTAGTGTAAAAAAATCGAAAGAGTTGAACTAGCTCCAAAACCTAGTACACATAATTTTACAATAGAGTTTAACTAGGGCTATAAGCTAGTACAAATAATTTTACACTATAGTTGAAACTAACTTTATAACCTAGTACAATTAATTTTACATTAAAATTGAACTAGCTCAATAACCTAGTACAAATCATTTTACACTAGAGTTGAACTAGCTCTATAAACTAGTACAAATAATTTTAAACTAGAGTTGAACTTGCTCTATAACCTAGTACAAGTAATTTTACACTAGTGTTGAACTAGCTCGATAACCTTGGATAAATAATTTTACACTAGAGTTGAGCTATGTCTATAACCTAGTTCAAATAATTTGATATTTGATTTGAACTAGCTCTATAACCTTGTACAAGGAATTTTAGACTATAATTTAACCAGCTCTATAACCTAGTACTAACAGTTTTACACTATAGTTGAACTAGCTCTAAAAACTAGTACAAATAATTTTACAGTAGTATTAAACTAGCTCTATAATATAGTATAGATAATTTTACACTAGAGTTGAACTAGCTCTAGAATCTAGTTGGAATAATTTTAGACTATAGGTTAACTAGTTTATAACTTTGTACATATAATTTTTCACTAGAGCTGAACTAGATCTATAACCTAGTACAAATAATTTGAGAATAGATTTGAACTAGCTCTATAACCTAGTACAAATAATTTTACACTAGAGTTGAACTAGCTCTATAGCCTAGTACAAATAATTTTACACTAGAGTTGAACTAGCTCTATAACCTAGTACAAATAATTTTAAACTAGCGTTGAACTAGGTTTATAACCTAGTACAAATAATTTTACACTATAGTTGAACTAGCTCTATAAATTAGTACAAATAATTTTACACTAGAATTGAACTAGCTCTATAACATGGTACAAATCATTTTATATTAGAGTAGAACTTGCTCGATGACCTAGTACATACAATTTTAGACTAGAGTTGAACTAGCACTATAACCTAGTGTAAAAAAATTCGATAGAGTTGAACTAGCTCCAAAACCTAGTACACATAATTTTACAATAGAGTTTAACTATGGCTATAAGCTAGTACAAATAATTTTACACTATAGTTGAAACTAACTTTATAACCTAGTACAATTAATTTTACATTAAAATTGAACTAGCTCAATAACCTAGTACAAATCATTTTACACTAGAGTTGAACTAGCTCTATAAACTAGTACAAATAATTTTAAACTAGAGTTGAACTTGCTCTATAACCTAGTACAAGTAATTTTACACTAGTGTTGAACTAGCTCGATAACCTTGGATAAAAAATTTTACACTAGAGTTGAGCTATGTCTATAACCTACTTCAAATAATTTTACACTTGATTGGAACTAGCTCTATAACCTAGTACAAGGAATTTTAGACTAGAACTGAACTAGCTCTATAACCTAATACTAACAGTTTCACACTATAGTGAACTAGCTCTAAAAACTACTACAAATAATTTTTACACTAGTATTGAACTAGCTCTATAACCTAGTATAAATAATTTTACACTAGAGTTGAACTAGCTCTAGAATCTAGTTCGAATAATTTTACACTACAGGTTAACTAGTTTATAACTTTGTACATATAATTTTTCACTAGAGCTGAACTAGATCTATAACCAAGTACAAATAATTTGAGAATAGATTTGAACTAGCTCTATAACCTAGTATAAATAATTTTACACTAGAGTTGAACTAGCTCTATAACCTAGTACAAATAATTTTACACTAGAGTTGAACTAGCTCTATAACCTAGTACAAATAATTTTAAACTAGCGTTGAACTAGGTCTATAACCTAGTACAAATAATTTTACACTATAGTTGAACTAGCTCTATAAATTAGTACAAATAATTTTACACTAGAATTGAACTAGCTCTATAACATGGTACAAATCATTTTATATTAGAATAGAACTTCCTCGATGACATAGTACATACAATTTTAGACTAGAATTGAACTAGCACTATAACCTAGTGTAAAAAATCGATAGAGTTAAACTAGCTCCAAAACCTAGTACACATAATTTTACAATAGAGTTTAACTAGGGCTATAAGCTAGTACAAATAATTTTACACTATAGTTGAAACTAACTTTATAACCTAGTACAATTAATTTTACATTAAAATTGAACTAGCTCAATAACCTAGTACAAATCATTTTACACTAGAGTTGAACTAGCTCTATAAACTAGTACAAATAATTTTAAACTAGAGTTGAACTTGCTCTATAACCTAGTACAAGTAATTTTACACTAGTGTTGAACTAGCTCGATAACCTTGGATAAATAATTTTACACTAGAGTTGAGCTATGTCTATAACCTAGTTCAAATAATTTGATATTTGATTTGAACTAGCTCTATAACCTTGTACAAGGAATTTTAGACTATAATTTAACCAGCTCTATAACCTA
>NC_041389.1:430058577-430075635 GCF_002162155.2 Triticum dicoccoides
TACTAACAGTTTTACACTATAGTTGAACTAGCTCTAAAAACTAGTACAAATAATTTTACAGTAGTATTAAACTAGCTCTATAATATAGTATAGATAATTTTACACTAGAGTTGAACTAGCTCTAGAATCTAGTTGGAATAATTTTAGACTATAGGTTAACTAGTTTATAACTTTGTACATATAATTTTTCACTAGAGCTGAACTAGATCTATAACCTAGTACAAATAATTTGAGAATAGATTTGAACTAGCTCTATAACCTAGTACAAATAATTTTACACTAGAGTTGAACTAGCTCTATAACCTAGTACAAATAATTTTACACTAGAGTTGAACTAGCTCTATAACATAGTACAAATAATTTTAAACTAGCGTTGAACTAGGTTTATAACCTAGTACAAATAATTTTACACTATAGTTGAACTAGCTCTATAAATTAGTACAAATAATTTTACACTAGAATTGAACTAGCTCTATAACATGGTACAAATCATTTTATATTAGAGTAGAACTTGCTCGATGACCTAGTACATACAATTTTAGACTAGAGTTGAACTAGCACTATAACCTAGTGTAAAAAAATTCGATAGAGTTGAACTAGCTCCAAAACCTAGTACACATAATTTTACAATAGAGTTTAACTAGGGCTATAAGCTAGTACAAATAATTTTACACTATAGTTGAAACTAACTTTATAACCTAGTACAATTAATTTTACATTAAAATTGAACTAGCTCAATAACCTAGTACAAATCATTTTACACTAGAGTTGAACTAGCTCTATAAACTAGTACAAATAATTTTAAACTAGAGTTGAACTTGCTCTATAACCTAGTACAAGTAATTTTACACTAGTGTTGAACTAGCTCGATAACCTTGGATAAATAATTTTACACTAGAGTTGAGCTATGTCTATAACCTAGTTCAAATAATTTTACACTTGATTTGAACTAGCTCTATAACCTAGTACAAGGAATTTTAGACTAGAATTGAACTAGCTCTATAACCTAATACTAACAGTTTCACACTATAGTGAACTAGCTCTAAAAACTACTACAAATAATTTTTACACTAGTATTGAACTAGCTCTATAACCTAGTACAAATAATTTTACACTAGAGTTGAATTAGCTCTAGAATTTAGTTCGAATAATTTTACACTACAGGTTAACTAGTTTATAACTTCGTACAAATAATTTTACAGTAGAGTTGAACTAGATCTATAACCTAGTACAAATAATTTGAGAATAGATTTGAACTAGCTCTATAACCTAGTACAAATAATTTTACACTAGAGTTGAACTAGCTCTATAAACTAGTACAAATAATTGTACACTATAGTTGAACTAGCTCTATCACCTAGTACAAATAATTTTAAACTAGCGTTGAACTAGGTCTATAACCTAGTACAAATAATTTTACACTATATTTGAACTAGCTCTATAACTTAGTACAAATAATTTTACTCTAGAATTGAACTACTCTATAATCTAGTACAATCATTTATACTAGGGTAGAACTTGCTCGATGACCTAGTACATACAATTTTAGACTAGAGTTGAACTAGCTCTATAACCTAGTATAAATAATTTTAAACTAGAGTTGAACTAGCTCTATAACCTAGTACAAATAATTTTACACTAGAATTGAACTAGCTCTATAACCTAGTACAAATAATTTTAAACTAGCGTTGAACTTGGTTTATAACCTAGTACAAATAATTTTACACTATAGTTGAACTAGCTCTATAAATTAGTACAAATAATTTTACACTAGAACTGAACTAGCTCTATAACATGGTACAAATCATTTTATATTAGAGTAGAACTTGCTCGATGACCTAGTACATACAATTTTAGACTAGAGTTGAACTAGCTCTATAACCTAGTGTAAAAAAAATTCGATAGAGTTGAACTAGCTCCAAAACCTAGTACACATAATTTTACAATAGAGTTTAACTAGGGCTATAAGCTAGTACAAATAATTTTACACTATAGTTGAAACTAACTTTATAACCTAGTACAATTAATTTTACATTAAAATTGAACTAGCTCAATAACCTAGTACAAATCATTTTACACTAGAGTTGAACTAGCTCTATAAACTAGTACAAATAATTTTAAACTAGAGTTGAACTTGCTCTTTAACCTAGTACAAGTAATTTTACACTAGTGTTGAACTAGCTCGATAACCTTGGATAAATAATTTTACACTAGAGTTGAGCTATGTCTATAACCTAGTTCAAATAATTTTATACTTGATTATAACTAGCTCTATAACTTAGTACAAGGAATTTTAGACTAGAATTGAACTAGCTCTATAACCTAATACTAACAGTTTCACACTATAGTGAACTAGCTTTAAAAACTACTACAAATAATTTTTACACTAGTATTGAACTAGCTCTATAACCTAGTACAAATAATTTTACACTAGAGTTCAACTAGCTCTAGAATCTAGTTCGAATAATTTTACACTACAGGTTAACTAGTTTATAACTTTGTACAAATAATTTTACACTAGAGTTGAACTAGATCTATAACCTAGTACAAATAGTTTGAGAATAGATTTGAACTAGCTCTATAACCTAGTACAAATAATTTTACACTAGAGTGGAACTAGCTCTATAACCTAGTACAAATAATTTTACACTATAGTTGAACTAGCTCTATAACCTAGTACAAATAATTTTAAACTAGCGTTGAACTAGGTCTATAACCTAGTAAAAATAATTTTATACTATATTTGAACTAGCTCTATAACTTAGTACAAATAATTTTACTCTAGAATTGAACTAGCTCTATAATCTAGTACAATCATTTATACTAGGGTAGAACTTGCTCGATGACCTAGTACATACAATTTTAGACTAGAGTTGAACTAGCTCTATAACCTAGTATAAATAATTTTAAACTAGAGTTGAACTAGCTCTATAACCTAGTACAAATAATTTTACACTAGAGTTGAACTAGCTCTATAACCTAGTAAAAATAATTTTACACTAGCGTTGAACTAGGTCTATAACCTAGTAAAAATCATTTTACACTATAGTTGAACTAGCTCTATAACCTAGTACAAATAATTTTACACTAGAGTTGAACTAGCTCTATTACCTAGTACAAATAGTTTTACACTAGAAATGAACTAGCTCTATAACCTAGCACACATAATTTTACACTAGCGTTGAACTAGGGCTATAACCTAGTACAAGTAATTTCACACTAGTGTTGAACTAGCTCTATAACCTAAGACAAATAATTTTACATTAGTATTGAACTAGCTCTATAACCTATTAGAAATAATTTTACACTAGAAATGAACTATCTCTATGTCGGGGAAACGACACCTATGGGATCCTGTGGATCCCTTCTACGGTTGGCTGGGAAAAACGAGTGCACAAAGAGCGGTTCTAGCGATCAACACGATGAATTTTTATCCAGGTTCAGGCCGCCCATAAGCATAAAACCTGTAGGGTTAAGGGATCCGCAAACCCTTGAGAGGTTCGAACTCTAGGGTGCGTGTGGAGATCTCAACCTACCCAGCCTGCCTACTCGCGATCCTCCTAAGTCTAGTGCGACAAGCTGAAAGAGACAAAGAGACATAACAGTTTATCCTGGTTCAGGCCACCTTGCGGTGTAATACCCTACTCCAACGTTTTGGTGGATTGCCTCGGAGGGCTGAGGATGAACTAGTACAGTGGATGAACTAGCCTCAGGAGGTGAGGTGTTCTTGAGCTCGTGGGAGCTGTGGTGTGTGAGCAAGTTTGGCTTGTCCTGCCCTCTATGGTGGTGGCTAGTCCTATTTATAGTGGTGTTGGTCCTCTTCTGAAATGTTGGCGGGAAGGGATCCCACAACGGCCGGATTTAAAAGGGGACAAGTAGTACAGCTTATCCTGACAAAAGTAGTCTTCGCCTGTGAAAAGCCTCTGGTCGCGACGCTGCGATGGGCTCGTCGATGACCTCCGTCCTATCGTCCTTGCGGTCTTGGTCTCGTTGCATCAGAAAAGAAATGTTTGGCTGATTCCTCGGGACTCCGCACCTGTGGCTTGCCTCCTTTGCACCAAAGAGGAAACCTGCACTATGCGCCCGCCTAGCACCCGCCTGGTCTTGGTCGTCATGGCTCACGTCAGCTGAGCCTCATGAGGTAAACCTTTCATAGAACACTCTGCCCCTCGGGAGCCAGCCTGAGGAGGCCGCTCCCCTCGGGGGTCTTGGCATCGTCCGCCTCGCGAGGCTTGGCCCCTCGCGAGGGTCTTATGCTGTTGAAATTGAAGTTGGGCCGTACCAGGCCGTCGATGGAGCCACATGGTGGGCTGCAGGCAGGCAAGGCTGGATACCCCCATATCCAGAACACCGACGGTAGCCCCCGGGCCCAAGGCGCGCTCGGACTTGGCTTCCAGGCGAAGCCAAAGGGCAAGTGCGGAGCGCCGCGGGCCCTAACCGCATGTGGCCTTGATTACACGTGGTGATTGATGGGGCGTGGGTGATTCCGCTTCCCCATGCTGCCTCGGCAACCGTTTCCATCTGACAAAAGGGGTGTTGGCCGCCGTCAGCCTTTCATTTCCTCTTCTTCGTCTTGCTCCAGATCCCCTTCTCCTAGCAACAGAAGAACTCACCAGATCTGCTGATTTTCCCCCCAATCTCTTGATCAATGGCCGCTGAGAAGACCACGACCTCAGCCTCGGCAGCCGGCTCCACCTTCTACGAGCCGGCGCGATACATCTCCAACGTATCCATAATTTTTGTTTGTTCCATGCTATTATATTACCTGTTTTGGATGTTTCTGAGCTTCACTATACACTTCTATATCATTTCTGGGACTAACCTACTAACCGGAGGCCCAACCCAAATTGTTGTTTTTTGCCTATTTTAGTGTTTCGAAGAAAAGGAATATCAAACAGAGTCCAAATGGAATGAAACCTTCGGGAGAGATCTTTTTTGAACAAACGCAATCCGGGAGACTTGGAGTGGACGTCAAGAAGCAGCCAAGGCGGCCACGAGGGTCCAGGGCGCGCCCTAGGGGGGTGGGCGTGCCCCCCACCCTCGTGGCCCCATGTGGCTCTCCTGACCGACTTCCTTCGCCTATATACATCTATGTACCCCGAAAACATCCAGGAGCACCACAAAACCCTATTTCCACCGCCGCAACCTTCTGTACCCATGATATCACATCTTGGGGCATTTTTCGGTTCTCCGTCGGAAGGGGTATCAATCACGGAGGGCTTCTACATCAACACCATAGACTCTCCAATGACTTGTGAGTAGATTACCACAGACCTTCGGGTCCATCTTATCTCTCTTTGAATCTCAATACAATTTTCTCCTTGATCTTCTTGGAGATCTATTCGATGTAACTCTTTTTGTGGTGTGTTTGTCGAGATCCGATGAATCGTGGGTTTATGATCAAGTTTATCTATGAGAAATATTTGAATCTCCTCTGAATTCTTTTATCTATGATTGGTTATCTTTGCAAGTATCTTTGAATTATCAGTTTGGTTTGGCCTACTAGATTGATCTTTCTTGCAATGGGAGAAGTGCTTAGCTTTGGGTTCAATCTTGCGATGTCCTTTCCCAGTTACAGCAGGGGCGGCAAGGCACGTATTGTATTGTTGCCATCGAGGATAAAAAGATGGGGTTTATATCATATTGCTTGAGTTTATCCCTCTACATCATGTCATCTTGCCTAATGCGTTACTCTGTTCTTATGAACTTAATACTCTAGATGCATGCTGGATAGCGGTCGATGTGTGGAGTAATAATAGTAGATGCAGAATCATTTTGATCTACTTCTCGCGGACGTGATGCCTATATACATGATCATGCCTAGATATTCTCATAACTATGCACTTTTCTATCAATTGCTCGACAGTAATTTGTTCACCCACCGTAATACTTATGCTATCTTGAGAGAAGCCACTAGTGAAACCTATGGCCCCTGGGTCTATTTTCCATCATATAAGTTTCCGATCTATTTTATTTTGCAATCTATACTTTCCAATCTATATCATAAAAATACCAAAAATATTTATCTTATCCTATTATCTCTATCAGATCTCACTTTCGCAAGTGGCCATGAAGGGACTGACAACCCATTTATCGCGTTGGTTGTGAGGTTCTTGTTTGTTTTTGTAGGCACGAAGGACTTGCATGGAGCCTCCTACTGGATTGATACCTTGGTTCTCAAAAACTGAGGGAAATACTTACGCTACTTTGCTGCATCACCCTTTCCTCTTCAAGGGAGAACCAACGTAGTGCTTAAGAGGTAGCAAGAAGGATTTCTGGCGCCGTTGCCGGGGAAGTCTTCTCTCAAGTCAAGACATACCAAATACCCATCACAAACTCATCTCCCTCGCATTACATTATTTGCCATTTGCCTCTCGTTTTCCTCTCCCCCACTTCACCGTTGTCGTTTTATTCACCCTCTCTTTCCGTTTGCCTATTTTTCACTTGCTCCTTGTATTTACTGTCGCTATGTCTGAAACTGGGGAGGTTATCGTTGATAAGGACAATAGTAATAACATGGGAAACTTTGATGCTTTTGATGTTCCTGTTGAAGAACCACCCATCTTACATACTAAAAGGTTTCGAATCGGTAGTGGTAATATTATTGGAAAAGGGGTTATTCAAGATTTCTTTACTTGTGTCGGTGCTTCGCCCGCTATGGGTGGATCTATTCTTCATAGAACTAGTAGTCTTGCAGACGCTATAGTCTTGCTTATAGTTGAACCTGAAAGACAGTTTATGCATATGCATCCTTGCATACAAAGGATTTTCCTACAATTTTCCAATATTGAGCATTCTTCTGTTAAGCCTGCAGCTACTATCTTTTTGGCACATGAGTTCAGATTTATAATAGAATAAGCCAAAGAAATTTTTTTGCACTATAGGGTGGACGCTGGCCGTCCTCCCATAGAGGCAATCCTCTTCAATCAAGAGGACATAATGCGTTTGCAATCTTTAAATCATGTTGCTTTTAATGAAAACCTAATAATGATTTTGAATTTCCAAACTTAATAATGATTTAGAAATTCGAAACAATGAGTTAGGATTTTCTCTCGAGTATAGGCTCATGACTTTTTGCCAAAAGAATGCTTATAATGATGAATTGGTTGTGCAATATGAAGGGCCAAAGGAGGAACCCATACCTCCCGAGATTGATGTTGGGGACTTCTGTCCCATTAAATTTAGCCCTTTTGATTAGTTTTGCTTGCCACAAACAAAACTTGTTGCTGAACGTAGGGAATATGAGATGAGTTTTTGTGTTTTATCTTATTATTATGGCAATACTTAGATCTATTCTCGCTTTTATGCCTAGCTAGGGGCGTTAAACGATAGCGCTTGTTGGGAGGCAACCCAATTTTATTTTTTGTTCCTTGATTTTTGTAACTGTTTAGTAATAAATAATTCATCTAGCTTCTATTTAGATGTGGTTTTATGTTTTAATTAGTGTTTGTGCCAAGTAGAACCTATAGGATCATCTTGGGTGATAGTTAATTTGATCTTGCTGAAAAACAGAAATTTTTGCACGCACGAGAATAATTTAATAAATCACAGGAACGTGCTTTTTAGTTGATTCTTTTTGAAGTAGATTGTCAGGGAAACTGATCCACGAACACCTATGGGACCGGCGGACCGAGCCCCTTTCGGTTCGGCGGGGGGCGGAGATCGCACGAAGAGCGGATCGAGGCGAAGCACACGAGCAGTTTACCCAGCTTCGGAGCTCTCCGGAGAGATAACACTCCTACTGCTGCATGTCTGAGTGTATTGAGTTCTTGCTCGGGAGCGCTGGGTGCTACAGTACACACTAGCTGCTAACGAGACCGAGCGTGAGTGTTTTTCTGCCTCTCGAACCCCCCTCTCTACGTTGCGCATGGGCCTCCTTTTATATGCTAAAGGGGTCTCCGACAGGTGGCAACGTAGACAAGGGTAAAAATGGAAAAGGAATCGCGGTTGGTACAACTACCTGTACAGTGTATCATACCTAACCCTGACGGCAGGGGACAAAGGCATTAAATGCTCGTCTGCGTCGCCCAAATAGTGCAAAAGGGACCGTCAGGGACGCCACCGCTCGCCACGATGGCAGTCTTGTCAGCGTCGCTTGCCACCGCGCACCGCTGGCTGCACGGCCTCTCGCCACGCGCGCCTGGAAAGGCCCCAAGGCGACACGTTGGTGGATGTGCTGGAGCGTGGGTACAGAGTGGTCGCTTGCCGCGGCAAGCGCCTTGCCGCGGTCGTTGTCTAGTCGCGTCCGGAAGCTTGTCGCTCACCGGGCCTTGCCGGGACGCGCGTGGCGCGTCGTGGCAAGTTCCTTGAGATGCCTTGGTTGGCCTTCCCGGCAAGCTCCTCTTGCCGGGGCCTTGTCTCCTTGGCTTGAATACTTTGTTCTTGAATGGCTCCAAAGGAACCACGGAGGACCTTGGCGGTCACCTGGCAAGCCTTGCCGCGGGGTGCTGCAACTTCCTGTGCACAAGTTCGGGATACTAGGGTACCCCTACTCTAGTACACCGATAGGAGCCCCCGGGCATGGGCCACACACGGTGCCGAGCGCTGTTGGGCCAGGCCCAAAACAGGGCACGGGCACGCGCGGCCTGGGTTATGCCGTATCTTACTCCGTATCCACCGTGCCTTCCCCGAACGGCACGCGTCGAATGCAGCGTCGTGGGAAAGATCGTGGGTGGTTTCTTTATTCGGAAAGACGGAACGCCCGCCCCCTCCCTCTTTATAAGCAGGGGAAACAGGGGCAGTTCGCTCATCTCGCCGGTTGCTACTCCAATCTCAGAGATCTCCACCGCTCCCCCTTCTTCCCAAAGCTGAAAGAGAGCAGCGCTCCGCCTCCCATCACCACCAGCATCACCTACGCCGTCGATCTCCCCCACCACCTCCGCCATGGCTCCGAAAGCCGACAAGGGGAAGGTCGTGAAGTCGGCCGAGGCGCAGCGGCTTGCGGCGCTGCGAAAGGAGCGGGCAACCTTTCCCCCCAGCTCGCCACGAAGGAGCTGAGGGAGTACTACTACCTCTTCTGGTCGACGGAGAGGCGAGCGCATCCGCATACGATGGTACTCCCAGCTGCCGCTTCGGAACTGGCTCCGAATGGATACCCTTTCTTCGCGCTGTTCTTCTACTGCGGGCTCTGCCCGCCTTTCTCTGAATTTTTCTGCGATATCATGAACACCTACGGGTTCCGCCTCCTTGACTTCACCCCCAATGCTGTTCTGACCATGGCAGTTTTCGCACATCTCTGCGAAAACTTTGTCGGAGTCTATCCAAACGTAGCTCTTTTCCGCCACTTCTTTATGCCCCGAGTTGAGAGAGGGGAGCCTTTATCCGGCGGAATCGCCTGGATCTCGAGAGCTGGCAAGAAGGAAGCTTATCTGGAGGGAGAGCTCCGCAACAAGTGGGAGGAATGGAGAGCAGAATGGTGCTGGATTGTCGAGGAGAACCCGCAGACATTTACCGCCCAGCGCCAAGCCCCAATAGCGCGCGGCAACGATTGGAGCAACGTGGCCCCGGAAGACGATAGGCTGAAGATTGCCGTCACCCGGATCCTACACCTCAGGCTTGCCGGGCTCACCGTAGGCGCCGTTGGCGCAGATTTTCTTCGCCGCCGCATCGCCCCCCTGCAGGAGAGGAGGAGACCCGCCTGGGAGTTCCAGAACACGGCGGATATCATGACATTGCGCCCGGGCCTCAACTTCAACTTCACTGTCCTGGAACTCGACGCGATGATCCTGGAACTGTTCAAGCGCGATCCTTAGCATCCCGAAGCGTTCATGTTGCCGAGGGGCGTCGTTCCGTTGTGAAACAACTCCTCGCTCGACCGCATCCGTGCACTGATGCCGCTGTGCGATTCGCATGGAATTGTCCCAACTTGGCAAGAGCCTGCAGACGACATCGTGCGGGATTTCTTTGACGGCTTGGTAGAAGTGCCGGTCCGCTTCGATGAACAGAAGAGCCCTACTCGCGACACCACTGATGCAGAGATGCAGCGCATCACCACTAGGCTGGAAGAGGCGGCGGCAGCAGCTGCCGTGGGCGAGTTTGGATTCACCATGGAGGAGGCAGAGGCAGCAGAGGCGGCAAGCCTTGCCGAGCGAGAGGAGCTTGCCGGCGAGGGAGAGCTTGTCGGGCCTGAAGCTGAGTCGAGCGAGCCCGGCGAGGGAGAGCTTGTCGGGCCCGAACCTTCAGACAGCTCGTCGCAAGTGGAGCCCCCAGCTCCGCCAAGAAGGCATCTCCGCAAGGCCGGGGACGTAGCGGGGCGGCAGATGAGTCAACAGCCGCCGTGCCGCGCGACACGCTCTACCGCGGCAAGCACTGTTGCCGTGGGAGCGCCTCACGCCGCTGCGGCAACTGGAGCGGGGTCTTCCCGGTCCACCGCTACTGCTCCTGCCAAGCGGACAAGGGTACCTGCTCCTCTGCCTCGTCGCACCGGAGGCGAGCCGGACTTCGATCTCTCCGCGCTCAGCTCCGACGAGGAAGAAGAAGAGTAAGATTATTTGCTGTACTTGTAGTTCTTCAATTGTTGCTGTTTTGTCTTGTATCTGATTTGCTTTACTCCGAACCCATTCCTTTTCAGGACTCTGGCCCAGAGAGCGGCGAAGAGAGCCAAAGTCCCGGTGATTGTCATCGAGGACGAACCCATCGCGACAGCAGGGGCGTGTCCGAGACCACCTTGCCGGACCCGGCAATTTTTCCCCAAAGCAGCCCCCAGTGCAGCCCCCAGCGTAAGTATATAGTTTACTTCCTGCTGTCAGGCGCGCATGGGTGCTCTTTCTTTGCTGATATCTGACTGTTGGTTTGTGTAGGAGCAGAGCAGCCTCACCAGGAGTGCCCGGAAGCCGCTCCCGAAATGCCATCTGCTTCGACTACACCGCCAAGGGAGGATTCCCCGGCAAGGGAGCATTCTCCGGCAAGGGACAGTTCTCCGGCAAGGGACAGCACTGGTGACCCTCCGGTGGTTGAGACCATGACTGCAGATCCTAGTACAGGTAATCTTCTTGCTTGAAAACTTCCCTTGGGTTCTTCTTCTTCTGATTTTCTTTTTGGATATTTGCTTGACTTTTCTCCTTTTTCTGCGTCAGATCCATCTGCCACGGAGCCGATGGAAACCGAGGTCGCCGGCGAGGAGAACGCACGCAGCAATACCGACGACGCCATTGCCATCGAAGGAGAAGCCGGCGCTGACGATCCCGCCGGCGAAGAGGCCGCCAAAGCTGCCGCCGCAGAAGCTGGCGAGGGATCCGGCGATTGCACTGACGGCCCCGAGGCCGCAGGAGCGTCAGGCGCTATGCCGACCGCCGATCCCTTCGCCGCTGCTGCAGCGCCAGGCTCCGAAGAGCCCCAGCCCGGCGCCTATTTGAAGGCCGGCGATGGCATCTTCATCAAGCTCCCCTGGGCGTCAAGCTCCAGGGCGCCGGTCGAAGGAGAGATCTTTGATGGAGAGGTGCTCGCCTCCACTGGGCTGACGCTGGTCGATGCGCCGAGCAGCAGCGGCGGAAAGCCTGAGGAGGAGCGGCTACTGCGGAAGCTGTTGTCGCTCTACCGCGCCCGACAGGCCAAGCTGGAATCCCGAGAAGCGCTTGTCGCGAAGGCGGGAGTGGACATCGAGAAGCGCGCGGAGGAGCTTCGGGGTCTCAGGCAGGAAGCTCTCCTATCCCTGGTAGAGGAGCGGGAGCAACTCGCCGAGGAGCGTAAAGCCTTCCTCCTCGAGAGGGCTGAAGTTGAAGAGCAACAGCGGTTTGTTGCCGAAAAGCTATTTGCGCAGGAAGGCGAGTTGGCGCAGCGCAAGGTCAACCTTGACAGCCACGAGGAGGAGCTTGCCGCGCGCGAGCAAACATTTGGCGGGGCTCTCAAGGAAGCAAAGGATGCTGCCGCAGCTGCCGAGGCCGCCAAGAAGGAGCTGGAGACGAAGGTGGCGCAGCGGGAGGCCGATCTCAAGGCGAGCGGCGAGGAGCTTGCTGCGCTCAAGCATGAGCACGAGAAGGACGCCGCCGCTTATGGCGAGCTGCAGGGTCGTCTTGCTGAGAGGAGCAAAGAGCTTAGTTCCGCCAAGGACTCCAACGCAGATCTTGAATTGAAGCTGACCACTTTAACCAAGACGCTGGACGGCGCCAGGGAGCAGGAGGTGGCCTTGAAGGAGAAGATCAAGGCCGACGAGGCGCTGCTGGCGAATGCTGCTGCCGCCCAGAACGCCTTTAGGGAGAATGTGGAGCACTGGACCGAGGGTCTCGTGGATGTTGCTGCAGCCATCGATGGGGAGCTGGTGCAGCTGGGGATGGAGGATCTCGGGTATTCCTCCGATGAGCACCTCCAACCTAGCGCCAAGCTCAGCTTGTTCTTCAAAGGCATGGCGACGACCCTCCAGCGACTCCGGGAGAAGATCCCAAGCAGCTGGCCGACGAGTCGCGCAAGATCTGCGCGGGAGCTCTTCAAAAGGTGCTGGTGAAGGTGGCCTTCCGCAACCCAGGCCTTAACCTCACCAACGTCCTCAGGACCTTGCCGCCGGATGCTGATCTGGAAGCGCTCAAGACCCTTGTCGCACCCATTGTGGACAAGGTGAGCGGGATCAATAGGGTTGAGGGCGATCGCGTAGATTAGGCCGCCCGTTTTCTCTTTTTCTTGTCGCTGCTGGTCATGTTATGAGAACAATCTGTTAGAGCTGCGACAAGCTATCTTGTAATATGACTCTATTTTGGGTAGCGATTGTTATGTTATTTCCTTTACTTGATTCCTTACTTTGTATGATTTTGCCCTACGCTTTTAGGGAACTTGTCGGTGCAGGCACCTTAGCCGCGAGCGCTGAGTGCGGGACGTCAGCAGCCTGCTGGCGGTGCCGCTACCGACAAGAAACCTTGTTGCAACTAGTCGCGGCTAACTTAAGTTGTTGAGCGGACTCGAAACAAAGTAAGGGCGCAACTAGCTACGAGTTGGTTCCTCCGCGCACAGGTTTTCCATACAAAGCACGGTCGTTCGAGGAAGATAACTTAAAAATTAAAACTGATTGCTCAAACTTTGGCAACTTAGCTTTTCTGTTGTTTGCTTTCCGGTAAGGCGAAACTTCCTTGAACGACGCCTGGTCCACACCATTATCTTCTCCTTTCCCCCCGGCAAACTTGTGGGCGAGGGAACCTTCCTTTCCTTGAGAAAGAGAAAGAAGAGAAAATAAAGATATGGAGCCTTACGGCTCGTTATTGCTTACCGGGGGTAGGCGCTGCACAAAGTGTCAGATAATGCATGCAAAGTAGAAAGCATGAAATTGACAAGATGTGCGGAGCACATGAGCTTTACTTATGCACGGGGTCTGCGCCCGGCTTCGTACAAAGGATTACATGCAACATCGGCAAGACTTGTACAAAAGGTGGTTGCCGGAACAGGTTCCGGCAACTGCGCCCTATGGGTAAAACTTACGAAGATGCTCAATGTTCCAGGAGTTGCTCACCGGAATGCCATCTTCGGTCTCAAGGCGGACAGCGCCAGGCCTAGTGACTCGTTTCACCCGGTAAGGGCCTTCCCACTTCGGCGTCAACTTGTTGGAATTCTTGGCGGACTGAACGCGCCGAAGAACAAGGTCGCCTTCCTCGAGACTTCTGGCATTAACTTTGCGGCTATGGTAGCGGCGCAAAGCTTGTTGGTATCGAGCAGCTCGTACAGCGGCGTGAAGACGGTCCTCCTCGAGGAGCAGCGCGTCATCTTGTCGCAACTGCTCTTGCTCAAGCTCATCATAAGCGAGCACTCGAGGTGACCCATATACGAGTTCCGTGGGGAGAACTGCCTCTGCTCCATAGACTAGAGCGAAAGGTGTCTGGCCAGTGGCTCGATTTGGCGTCGTCCTGATCGACCAAAGAACCACCGGCAGCTCCTCAATCCAGTTCTTTCCGCACTTGCGCAGCCTGTCGAAAGTCCTGGTCTTGAGCCCGCGCAGCACTTCAGCATTTGCCCTCGCCGCTTGACCGTTACTTCTCGGATGAGCAACAGAAGCGAAGCAGACCTTGGCGCCAAGATCTTGGACGTACTGCATGAAGGTGCGGCTCGTGAATTGTGTGCCGTTGTCGGTGATGATCCTGTTAGGGATCCCGAAGCGGCAAACAATCGACCTGAAGAACTTGACTGCTGACTGTGCTGTCACCTTCCTCACTGCTTCCACTTCCGGCCACTTTGTGAACTTGTCAATTGCAACGTACAAGTACTCAAAGCCCCCGACAGCTCGGGGAAAGGGGCCGAGGATGTCGAGCCCCAAAACTGAAAATGGCCAGGATAAAGGGATCGTCTGGAGAGCTTGAGCTGGCTGGTGTATCTGCTTGGAATGGAACTGGCACGCTTCACACTTGGTTACTTGTGCAGTTGCATCCTCGAGGGCTGTCGGCCAAAAGAAACCTTGCCGGAACGCTTTGCCGGCAAGTGCTCTTGCGCCAATGTGGTGACCACATATGCCTCCATGTATCTCTGCCAACAGATTTTGTCCGTCTTCCCGGTGAATACACTTAAATTTCACGCCGTTGAGTCTTCTTCTGTACAGTGTGTTGTCGACAAACTGTACATACTTGACTGCCGGGCTACTCTTTCCGCTTCTTCTTGCTCTTCGGGAAGTTCTCCTGTTTGAAGGAAATGGACAATCTGTTGTGCCCATGCTGGAGCTTGCGCCTCGACAACAAGGACCAAAGGCACATCTGCTGCTGCGGGAACATCCGCTTCTACGGCGAGAACCTGCGGCTCAGCCGGAGCTTGACGTTCTCCGGCAAGCTGGCCGGAGCAAAACTTTTCGGGAGCGTCTGCTTCATCAGAACAAACCCTAGGGCTTGTTGGAGCAGACCGCTCCTTAGCACCCTTGGTGTTGATCTTGAGGACCTTCTTCGCGGCGGCTTCAGGGAGCTCTGTCGGAAAATAGTCACCAGAAACCAACTTCCTCTTCTTGCTTTGTCCAGTTGATGACGTTACAGACGGTTGAGTCAGTTTGAGCACAAAGATCACTAGTTCCACAGGTAACTTAAGTGCGGCGCACTTCGACAGGCCATCGGCAATGTCGTTCCGAGTTCTTGGAACATGTTCCATCTGTAGGCCGTCAAAGTGCTCTTCTAGCTTTCTCACTTCATCAACATAAGCTTCCATCAACGGACTCTGATAATTCTTGTTCACTTGGCGGACGACAAGCTGTGAGTCACCCCTGACAATGAGCTTCTTGATCCCAAGGTCTGCTGCGATCCTGAGACCGGCAAGCAAACCTTCATACTCTGCGGTATTGTTCGTTGCTTGTTCCTTGGGAAAGTGCATTTGGACTGCGTACTTGAGGTGCTCTCCGGTGGGCACAACAAGAAGCACACCCGCACCGGCGCCTTGCAGAGAGAAGGCACCATCAAAGTACATCAGCCACTCTTTGCTTGCTTCCTTGACGGGGATGCTTGTTTCTGGAATTTCTTCATCTTGTGTTGGCGTCCATTCTGCTATGAACTCCGCCAATGCTCTGCTTTGGATAGTTGAAGTTCTCTCAAACTTGAGGCCAAAGCTTGACAGTTCCAGTGCCCACTCGACAATCCTGCCTGTTGCTTCTGGATTTTGCAGTATCCTCTTCAGCGGAAAACGAGTGACGACTGTGATCTCATGTGCTTGGAAGTAATGGCGCAGCTTTCTCTAGGCCATGAGAAGGCCGAAAAGCAATTTCTGCACACCAGAGTACCTTGACCTAGCCCCCTGCAGAAGGGAACTGACAAAGTAAACTGGGCGCTGCACCATTCTTTTCTGCATCTTCTCGCGCGCCTGCGCAGATCTATCTTTGTCGGGACCAGAGCTTGCCGGTGAAGTCCTCTGCTTGTCGCTGGATGCATCTGCTGTGGTTGCTGGCTCATCATCCGCCTCCCTCTCTGCTACTAACGCAGCACTAACCACTTGATTGGTTGCCGCTATATATAGCAGCAACTTCTCTTGTGGCTTAGGTGCGACAAGTGTTGGAGTGGAGGACAGGTATCTCTTTAAGTCCTGCAGTGCAGCCTCCGCTTCCGGAGTCCATTTCATTGGACCTGCCTTTTTCAATATTTTGAAAAATGGCAGGGCGCGCTCAGCAGACCTAGAGATAAACCTGCTGAGAGCAGCTACGCAACCGGCAAGTCTTCATACATCCTTGACGCGCTTTGGTGCTTCAATCTGCTCAATGGGCTTGATCTTGTCGGGATTGGCTTCAATTCCCCGCTGAGACACGAAGAACCCGAGAAGCTTGCCGGAGGGGACTCCAAACACACACTTCTCGGGGTTAAGCTTGAGGTTGATCTTGCGCGGATTTGCAAAGGTTTCGTCTAAATCTTGAATCAGAGTTGCCTTGTCCTTGCTCTTTACCACTATGTCATCCATGTAGGCTTCCACATTTCTGTGTATTTGCGGCTCAAAAGCGTCATGGACTACCCTTGCAAATGTTGAACCAGCATTCTTTAAACCGAAAGGCATCCGTACGAAACAGTATGTGCCACATGGGGTGATGAATGCGGTCTTCTCCTCATCCTCTTCTGCCATGAAGATCTGATGGTATCCTGAGTATGCATCAAGAAATGAAAACAAGTCACATCCGGCCGTGGAGTCAACAATCTGGTCGATGCGCGGTAAGGGAAATGGGTCTTTGGGACAAGCTTTATTGACATCGGTAAAGTCGATATAAAGCCTCCATTTCCCGTTTGCCTTGCGCACGACTACAGGGTTAGCCAACCACGTAGGATGGAGCACTCCTCTGACAAGGCCTGCTGCTTCCAATTTCTTGATTTCTTCTGCGATGAATTCTTGGCGCTCCACTGCCTGTTTGCTGACTTTCTGCTTGACGGGCCGCGCATGAGGACAGACAGCAAGATGGTGCTCGATTACTTTCCTGGGAACACCGGGGATGTCAGACGGTTGCCACGCAAATACGTCGACGTTCGCCCGCAGGAAAGCAACGAGCGCGCTTTCCTATTTAGGGTCGAGAGTGGCACTGATGGTAAAGGTACCACCAGTGCCATCCTCCTTGGCGGACACCTTTTTGGTCTCTGGTGGAGCTGCCATTGTCTTCTTACACTTGACGGTGGAGCTCGATGGTGCCTCCTCGACGGT